>NW_027271590.1:252500-285000 GCF_040938485.1 Diadema antillarum | reverse complement strand
ACGTAGTACTTCTCACACCTCGACTAGCTCCTCCCGTTGCTATGATAACGTACGCCGCCAGGCTCTTACATGCACAACGTATCAGCTGACATTTAAAACATCAGTCCTCTGGACCTTAAAGAGTCGATAATGCATACCAAAGTACCGCTGCTGGGAGGGAGGCAAGGGGGTCGGCAAGTACGGTTGAGATCCTGAATTTAGATTGAAAAAGTCCTTCAGTCTTTTAGCTTGACTTGATCGTTATTCACATTTATTCTTTATTTCGTGACCTTTCACAGATTCTACACTCATCTACTTTTTTTTTAAAGCTGGTGATATTGTCAATCAAAATGTTATCCGTGATGACTCATGCAATGCCTAATAAGACAAATGCTAGCAATTAGACAGTCTCATAAAAATGGATTATATGACAAATCACTGTTGAGAAAGCAATTTTCTCTTTTGAACGTGAAAGATGGTCAGAAATATATAAACTTATATTAACTTGAAATGACATAAAATTCGGCTTAATTCATTATCTATACCGTTCAATGTACTTGTATTGTAGTGTGTCTTTTTTAAATTATATTACCATCACACATTTATGAACGATTATTTCTTTGTGTATTTTCTTTCAATCATGTATCAGTATGTACATGTTTATGTTGATTAGAAATCGCAGATAAAGCGATAATCACATGCATAACTATAATGCATTTGCCATAACTGCATGCGGAATATTCTGTCTGTTTGTGTCATCGTATCTATGTTGTTGTTCTTTTTTTTTCTCTCTCTCTACTTGCACTCCCTCAATTTCCATGACTGATAATCATTTTTTGGTAATACCAAAATTGCTCTCACATTCACATTTTCTTCGTTCATCAGAAGACAATGACAAGGATACTTCAATACGTTCTTTTTGGCAGTCGAGTTTTGAAACGCGGAGATAGCATATGTCATTGATTTCCTTAAGTCTATCATAGTTCTGTGTCTTCGTCTCGTATTCCCATAATAATCTGTTCTGTAAATGTGTACGTTCATGTCATAGTTTGCAAGAGAGGAGGTAAGGATTTTCTGCTATACCGACTGCGTGGGATTTTTACGAGTTATTTTCGGTGCTGTCCATAACTCTTATTTCCTCTGACTTTCACGCCTGGCAGTCATTCGCTGCAAGGCGGCAAGTCTATTTTCCCTCTCCTGTATATCTGCATTTCAGTCTTCCTGCTTTGGGCGAGAGTATTTTTATCTTCTCACGTGCTTGAGCGAACAATGACATTAAAGCAATGTAGCAGAAAGGGGACTCGAGGCGAGCGCAGAACACGTTCATTTGACAATATTTCCTTCAAAACATCTCCTTGCATGCACAGAGGAAAAGGTTTAATCAAGCCATGCTTGAAATAAAGCTAGGTCAACATCAGAAAAGAAGAAAGGTGCAGTTTTTTTCTTATTTTTTAATATTTTTTTAACTAGTGTGGAATGTTCAGTGAAAATAACATGCGAGTGTAATTTTTCCTATACCTCATTTCTCGTTTTTACTAACGCTGTGGTCTTACAGCTTGCAAGAATATCTCAGAAGCAACGATACGCTATAAATTCATAAAACACACAAATGCCAGACAACAAAAACCAAACGAGCCTGGAGATAAAAGGTATACCACGTTTCTGCACACACAGACACAGGCACGCACACACACACACACACACACACACACTCTCTCTCTCTCTCTCTCTTTCTCTCTCTCTCTCACACATGTAGCCTATATGTTATATATATATATATATATATACGCTAATATTATACAGTATCAAGAGGAAGGTTTGTTTTAATATTTGCCAATTATGTTAAAAGATAATTGCAGATACTGCAGCGATAATATGAATGCTCATTTCTTGTTTCCCTGTCCACTGTTATGGTATTATGATATCTGCAATTATGGTTGATTCCAATCCTCGTACAGAACCTAATCCAACTGGCCCTGCAGTGAAGCACAATAATTGCAATATGATAATTTCTTTCTCAGCTTGTTATATAGCGAACAGGCTCCCCGTCTTATAAACCGCGCGGTTGAAATCAATTTTACATATATTATCATAAAAATCAATGGAATTTTTTAAAACTTTGAAATAATGACAAGATATTCGTCTTCAAATAAAGACTTATTTCTATCTGCCATCAATCTGCATGAATTGCATTAATTTTGTAATCTTACAAAATATAAATTTCAAGTAACCTTGAAAATATTCTCATGATAAAGATTCATATCTTTTTTTTTCAATTCAAATAAATTCATTGGGAATTTTCTGCATTAAACATATCTATATATGTATATATGTATATATATATATTGAATATATATATACATATATATATATATATATATATATATATATATATATATATATATAGTCATTCCTTTTTATTTTCATGACAATAAAACATACAGTGTGTACATCCGAACATAACTGAGATATACTCGTACAGATTAAAGAAAAGAATAAGAGCACACGTCAATTGGGAACCACTCGGGATAAAGTGAATCAAGTGATCTGACTGGATTATGGCACATGTATTGGGAGTGTGAATGCAGAAGACTGTCGTCAAATAAGAATACAGCTTGAGGATACGACAGCCTTGAAAGAGGAGAAAAACAAGAAAATGGGCAAAACATACATCTTGCATACTTATTGAAAACAAAAGAAAAGAAAAAAAACAGAGTCATTCTGGCATCTTCTCTATCATTCTAATGATACCCAATTCATATCATATTTGATGTAAAAAACGACCAAAATTGCAAATTTGAGGCTGCCATGGAATTCATAATTGATTTGTTGATTTCCTGGGATTGAATGAGAATCAATCAAAGGTTTGACGTATTTGCGATCAATTCAGTCAAATAAGAAATAAGATGGATTAGAAATGAATTGCATAATTACGATTGTTTGAGGTGTATGACTAATGCGAATCAATCACAGCTTTTGCATAGATTCATTTGCATTGAGGTCTGCATGGCATTATGATGGTAGATTTTTCAATGAAATCATTTATATGATCATATAATCCTGTACCACAGCGTCTATATTGTCTATAGGTAGATAATTATCGAAGTTTTTCGCTAGCATAATCGACAGTCTTTGCGAAGTTGAAGGAAAACGTTTGTAATGGAAGCGAAATCTAACGCATCTCACATGAGCCATGCACGAGTCAATAACAGTCACCATGCAGCTTGTGCAATATGCAATCAATAAGTAGTCGATGTCATGTTGGTTAGATTGTCATCACGTGACATGGAGAAATGTCTCCTTTTCAGTACAGCTGACTGCTGAATGAAACAGATATATCATAAGACTGTAATAAATGCAGGCGTGATTTTTGACCGAGGTTACATGCGTGTTACTCTGCATGTAAGCCAGTTTGGAGTTCCAGTTTGCCCATGAGCAGAAAAAGGTCATTTGTACTGAGAGACAGGTTGGTTTTTAAATTCACTGAGATAAGCATCTGTGATTCAATGATTATTCATGTAATCCTTATCTATGGTGCCTGCCAGTACATCCACCTGACAGCAAGAGTGGTATTTGGCAATGTTAACAGAAAAAAAACCCCAAATGTGTTATTGCATTCAATACAGCACAATGGAATGGATGCTTCCCAAAGAAGTGTTGATTGACAAACCATTCTGGTCACTTGATCTACGCAGGTTCATTCTTTGTTTGAATACGAGTTCCATAAAGTGTCATGTTGGGCAAGCTGATGCATTGTGTCGTTTTGAATCGAGTGAAGTGCCTAACCAACTGAGAAAAATGAAAGGTCATTTGCACCCCTGTGCACATGAGCTATCTCCGAACTGGCTTATTGCAGAGTCCCAGTGCACAGGACAGGGTCAATAGAATGGTGCGTGTAGTGAACGCCTTCCCTCTCACCTGATGGTTGTTTTAGATTTGCCTTATATTATTGGACTGTATTTTTCTCTTGTTTGTTTGTTTCATGCTCGTATTACCTTATCAAGCTATGTGACTGAGATTTATCTTTCTCTCATATCTTTGTGCATTTCTCAAATCGCTTTTCGATTCAAATGAAAAAAAAAAAATCAACATCAATATGCTTTGTTACCTTTCGACCAGGAAGTTAAATGTGTCTTATCTATCTCCCGATTGTTGTTGATGCTCTTGTTGTGTGCTGCTGTTGTTTTAAGGACACCTCGGCCTATTTGGACTCGTCGGACTGACTCCTGTGTCACTCAACACTCCTTGGAGCGAGGCGACTATTTTTACCCAGTACTTACAAATTACATTATCGTCGTTCCTTCCAGCTACATACCTACGACTGCTGTATATACCCCCGCATGTCTGCCCTCTTGTAGCTGAAGTATATTGAGGGCTGATTACATATTTTCAAGCGAACAACCTGCCCCCCACAAAAAAAACCCCAGACACACACAATGGTATAAAACAAAACAAAACAAAAAACAAAACAAAACAAGGCAAGACAAACCAGTCAAGCTGTATTTTCCAGCTTGTCGCCATTTTATCGACAGGGGGTATACGCCTTTAGCATCAGGTCACTGGACATTCCTATTTGCCTATTCAGAGTGCGCCCTTTTAGCAGGGCAGTGCACAGTCGCCATTTAGTCCTAATGTAAACACTGTCAGACCAATATGGACGTTATGTCGCGTACAAAACAAAGTGACTCCATTATCGATAGGTAGGTATGAAATGAGAGAGCACTTCTTATTAACGTAATTATGATTGCATGATTGCATTAAGACACTTTATCTAGTATTGTATTTGTCAAAATCGGACCATCATGACCATGTTGATAATATAGCCGCAAAAATAAAACAAAATGAGGCAAACCAGGAGCTTATTTGCTAGCTTGCGTACACATTGATTGTGTTAATGTGTTAATGTATAACACTATGTGTGTCTGACAGTATCATTTTATTATACAGCCGAAACTCGATTGTTACATGATAATAATGACTTTGCACGCTATATTGATTTATTGTGAATAGATTAAAGGTACACTGTACACAAAGTCATCGCACAACACACCATTGGTGTCAAAATGACCGTGACCAAACCTTTCCTGTACCATGCACAATATTGAATAGGTCTACATCGTGTGTGACAAAGCATACAATGAATGGAACAAAAAGCTCATTGTGTGTAGAGCATGGCATGACAGGATAAATCGAGAGTATAGGCAGCAGTCGTGATTTGGTGATTTTGTTGAAAATTTCAGTAAAATTAGGTACCAAACGTCGAATTAACCGAGATTACATACTGCTTTTTGTCTATGACCTTTCTTCAATGCCAAAATTGAAAGGTCCACTAAATGATATTTTCGATCTCATCAACTTCATGATTAGACCTATATCAAGATATGACTAACGCAGTACAATCAATGTACATTATATAGAACAAGGAAGGTGAGCAAACAATTGCAATTTTGTGAAGTATTTTCGGATACTTTTTGACCAAATCGGTGTCGACATGCCTACCAACGGCCTACACTTATCGACACCAATACTAGTTAACACATGATCAAAATTAATGCGTCACGCTGCTTTCGCCTCCAGGGTTGACCCATGACCTCAGTACTTTTCCACTCTGCGTCCCTTAATTCATGCCACACGTCTGCTTAGCAGTGAGGTGCTGGGATTTACGAATTAGATATAATGATAAAAGTTATATGGACAGCTTTCATTAACCATTTACAGTTTATAACTTTGAAATGCCAGGCCACTATGGAATTTCAGGTTTTGTCTTTTCTTTTGTTTGCAAAAAGTTCGGTTCAATTAAAGAACTTTTTATACATCACCAAAATGGATTTCCCTCACTCCTTCTTAGTTTTTTTTTTTATAAGGTTTGTTTCTTTTGTAGTCTAATTGTCTTTGTTATTGTCTTCTGACTAGCAAGTCATGTATATCATAGTTGTGCTTAATTTAAAAAAAAAAGAATCTCCTGATACCATAGCAACAATGGACGCTTTAACCTTGTTTGCAACCGTGAAGGTTATTCACTTTGTTTTGTTTCGTGTTTGGTGTCAGAACGGCTGTTGTGTTCCACTGCTTCTTGATATGATTATCTGGTCGGGCATCACGTCTATGCTCCCGTGGACTGTCTCGGTAATCCGTTATTGATCACAGTCGATGTGGAAAATTTGATTTGATCGTGAGGTCCATCGCAGCACGCCCAACCTGAGCCATGGGGGAAAAAAAAAAAAAATTCGACTCGACTGAACGAGCCATTAGTCCCGACTTTGTCGAAGAATTCATGCCCGGCGAGCGTGACGAGGAATAATGTGATTTGATAATCGTGCTCTAATTTCTCTGAACATGCAGTCTTGAAGAGCACTTCAACTTCACTCAACTCTTCCCGCATTTCATTTCTCTTCATTTTCATCATCATTACTAAAGGTATCATGTCTTATTTTGTCACAACCGTCAAACTTAATTATCATTTTCAGTCAATCACTTTTTAGAATCTCTAAAATGCCGAATCATCCTCACCATCACAATTACCACCATAACCCTGACTATAACCATCATCCTCCTGGTCATCACAATCATCACCATTATCCTCATCATCATACCATCCTCCTCCTCCTCCTCCTCACCATCATCATTCTCATCATCCTCATCACCATCACCATTACCTTCATCATCATCCTCATCACCATCATTATCCTCATCATCACCATCGCCATCACCATCATCAACATCCCATCATCACCATCATCACTATCATCATCATCATCATCACCATCATTTCCGTCATCATCGACACCTCCATCATCGCTATCATTATGATTAGCGTCACCATCACTATTCTCTGTTTTCGTCAGATGTTAACTCCAACGCTTGTCACTCACGTCATGCCACCATCGCACTGCACATCATTATTTTTGTAACTTGACTACACGCGAACTTCCTCTTACAGCTCTTCTTTAGTGACCCGATGAGCACAATTTTCAGTTTTGCCGTGATCTTTATCCTCCTTTGACCCCCTCCCCCCCAAAAAAAAAAGAAAAAAAGAAAAAAAGAAAAAAGAAACACAAAAAATCAACAATTTATAAAATCTTTTAGTCAAAAACAAATTTGATTTCTAGTCTATCAGCTGCAGCGTGAAATAGTTTCGATTTTACATTAAGCGTGCTATGAACTAAATAATCTTTCCGTAATGACATTCTTTCATAGATTCTAAAATCTGATCTGTTCTGCAGAGAAATTTGTCTCGAAAGGGAAAGTGTGTTCTAAAACCAAATCCCCATCCAGCGTTCAGCATATAATTATGTAGACTACTGTATTCGGAACGCAATAGCTCTATGAAGATGAATTTGAACTTTTGACAATGCCAAACAATGCCAAAAAGCTGCAATAAATTCTCAAATCACATAATAGTACTGGAAGGTAACCTTGGTATCGAAAAAAAGCCCCTACCTCAATGGTTTGTGTGTCCGAACAAAAACTGAATTAAATCCCGCTAAAATCTCGCCATATTGTCAATGGAAGTCCAATTTTCATGGACAAATGAATATAATTCATTTCTGGTGTTAATATACACAACGCATTGCGGTATCGGAAGAAATGTTAGAAGCAAAACTTCAGCTTCACTACTTCAGCTTCTAAGATGACAGGACTATCCGAGAGTCAGTGGTAAAATGCCAGCCCAGGGCTGAAACTATTTTTTCTTTATGTGCCTTGAGTGCATGTTGCTAAAGAAAACCCCATAGCCTTACGTCATACACTGATGTCCGAAGTCCCTGGCACAGAATGAGTTAATGGATAAGGCTTTGTGAGATTTTTTTTTTCTTCCAGCGGCGTTACATGACAGGCGGAATGAGTGATGTGAGGACAGATCTTATTTTCTCTGCTCTGTTTATCCCCTGACATTTAACTCTGATATCCTGCTCATGTTTAGTCGTTACTCCTGATGTATCATTACGATTTTTTTTCTTTCTCTCCAATTTCACTCACTTTTTTAACCTCCGATGTTTTCATATCTTCTTTAGATAACATATCGTAATCTTAACATCTCGAAAGTTTTGTCTCCCCCCCCATAACTCATATTGACATCATGAAACACAGATAAATTTTAGTCACTGCTGTATATAGTGACTCTGAGAGCATTTTCTTTTAGACGAAATCGGTGTCACGTTACAGAAGACGAAAATGGCGCAGGGTGTTGATACAGTTACAACAATTTTTGGAAATTTTTATTTTGTTTATCTTCACAATCTGTGAGAAAAACGGTTGATAACAAAAGCTTCAAACTCATGGAAGTCAAACTGTCGTAGAAAGTACACACTGAAATTCTACACACACATCTGTTTCCCGGCGGGAGGATGTAAATAAACGATAAGAACTCATTACGCAACACTCAAAGTGATGACCTGAACATGAAAACAATAATGAATTGTATACAATCATTGGCCTCCAAACGAGCCACTGCGAGAACGAAAATTACGTTTGCAGCAACACGACTTATACCGCTGGCAGCCTTACAGGCAGAAATAACATAATGTCCATTGACAAAGCATTGTAAAATGAGAACAGTTACAGACCAACAAGCGTGATGCTCGTTTGAAGCATGTTCACTTTGATATAACAAAAAAGAAGTCTGTATAAATTCCATAGCTGAATAATTCAATATTAATCCACACTTAAACATGCAGAGCATGACTGTGTTTGCACAATTTCTTTTTATCGATTTCATACGGAGAGGTTACACTTCACTTTAATCATCATCGGTATAAGATACACTAAATATCACCTGACTCGAATTCTTGCATTGACATCTTGTGAATCAAACAGTTTCTGTTTAAAAAGTTCGTCATTTCATTTTCATATCCTTACGCATGATTATGTTGACGACTACAAGACGAAGCGCACGCGATGCCAGGGTTTATCGTGCATAATATCAGCTACACTTGGTAAACTCATGCGAGATGTTTTTACGAAAGACGTATACCCGTGCTCGCCGTTTTCCAAGACCGCATTCAATATTGTACGTAATGTGTTTATCTATTCATTAATCTATACTTAATGCATGCGCTGTCCTCCCGTCCGATACTGTCAGGCGACCTGGTGCGTTCTGCGCGTTTTATTAATGTTGTGCCGATAACGATTCGTCTACATACGAGCGGCGAGCAGCTTTTCCGTCTTCCACTTTGTTGCTCGTGTACTTTATGAGTGCAGATAAGCGGTGGGAATTAATAAGCTTGCGGCGCAAACTGGCAAGGCTCATGCACGTGTCTCCGTGCGACAGGGCCGGAAAACGTGGCAATGATTGAATGGCAAAATGCGTGCTGGTCGGCTAAATGTTAATCTCACAAAATGGCGTGTAAGACCGCTGTTGTTGGTATTTTCCCTGTGTAGAGAGGGTACTCGCCATTATGGCTTTTACCGCTTTATGCTATATCTCGTGATTGCGAGTGATCACAAGACAGAAGGCGCTTTGAAACAAAAGCAAAACAAAACAAAACAAAGGCCACAACAACATTGAGTAAGATAAATACCAACGTGCAGGTAGTCTCAATTCAGACACTATCCACTTGTTGTATCAATGACACAAAGCATGCCGTGTTCTGAATAATGGCGTTGGGGTTTCTAACAACTCATTATTGGAGTGACTGAATGCTTGACACTTTCATGCAGAGTTGCACATTGACTGCAACATGATTTGTATGATTGCTTCAAATTTGTCACATGCAGCATCCGGCTGTGTCTTCACAGGGGTGAAAATATGTAAGCTAATGGCGTTAGACACACTACCTGGTTATAAGCGTTACTGAAGACAATGAAAAGGTTACGTTGATCCTTGATCTTTCCTTTTTCACATTAATTTTACAAAGCGATCACTGCATAAAAGTCGGGCTGCATAACCACACTAGGATTTTCTTACAAAAAGCGTCAATCGAATGCTACCCGACGTCATAGGTCGTCCATTTTATGACGTCAGACATTGTCACATGTTTGTGTTTCTGATTATTGCACAGTGCAAACATAATAATGTTAATTACATGATCACATTTCGGCCCAGGCTACTTCGCACGTCCGTACTTGTTAACCTTATTAGACCGTCCAGTGTCAATCTAATGCTGTCCCTCAAATTGGCCTTTCGATCGATGCCCGATTTGTATTATGAAATGCGTTTTATCGATTCCTTCCAAAAGGCGAGAGTTACCTCGATGAGTCTGAGGCAAAAATGGTCAGAGATTTTTTACCTATTTTGGAGAAAAATGACCACAGTTGTTACAAGTTTTTCTCGCAAGTGATTTAGAATATTCTTTGTTATTGAAAACTATACGTTTGACTATACGTTTGACCATATCTGTTCTTGCTTGGTTAACAGGAAATGCAAATAATTGTTATTGACAGCCATAAAGACTACGCAACAAAGCACCAACTGATGTACGCAAACTAGACCCCAGGAGCAGGTATGTGTTGGTTGGAAACTGTTGAATAAATCGAGTTTCCATAGGTCCTCAGGGTAAATATATATACAAATTTGAATTTAATAGTAGGAAACCAGCCTATTACTCTCTAAAAAAAAAATCGAGTGACAATATTCACTCCTAAAAGAGTGAATACAAAAAAGAGTGAATTTAGAGTGAAATTGGAGTGAATTTTGAGTGAATTTTGAGTGAAAATGTTAATTTTCACTCGTTTTAGAGTGACCTCAGGAATCACTCCAAAATCTTCGAGTGATCCCTGAGGTCACTCCAAAATGAGTGAAAATGAAAATTTTCACTCAAAATTCATTCCAATTTCACTCTAAATTCACTCTTTTTTTGTATTCACTCTTTTAAGAGCGAATATTTTCACTCGATTTTTTTTAGAGAGTACAGATCCCTTTTCATGGAGAAGCATAATCATTGAATAAGCATATTATTGAATTCCAAATAGACATAAAGCCATGCAGAGTGACTTCTCAACCATGACAACCTATGTAGAAATACAGAATTAGAAGTTTAAAACAAATGATGAACAAGAAATAGAAAAATGAACTAAACAGATGACATAGTTAAAGCAGGGAAATGGGAAGAGAAGACAATGCAAAAGAGAGAGATAAAAAGAAGAAAATATCTGAAATAGATGACGTAAAAGTTGAAGATAACTGTAAAAAGAGATAGAACTACAGAAAACAGAGGAAATACAAGCAGTGCGTCAGAAGGACAATAACTATGGTGAATAGCAGTAAATTATGCTTATTTCGTGCATGCGCATGTGTCTAGAAATCACAGGGCACAAGAGATATCGAGTGAGTCAGTGCGCGTTAAAGTGGACTCTAGTATAACACTCGGTTCAACGGTAGGACCAAGGGCAGAGTATCACACTACACCCTTCTCCGAATACAGGCGACCGGATGCAACCTGCGGAGAACACTCGAGGCCTGTTGGGCGGCCCGGCTCTCGACCTCGAAAAAAAAAAAGCAGCGGTTTAGCTTTTCTTCTCCAGAGACTCTCTGATGTGAGCTATATAAGATTGCCTGACAAGGGACACTTAACCAGAACGACAGTCAAATATAGCCTCTCATTCGTCCACGGATAACAGATATGCCACTTGTTCGCTGACCAACATTATGTATGCAGGTTTCTAAACAATAGGACCCTCATACTTGATTTTCTCTCGAATACATGCCTGTACAGCTTGCCATAATATTAGCCAAAGAAATGCGGTCATTGTTAATGCTGCATATAGCATGACGGCGATAGTCTTTCCCATGTCCTACATAGATTCATGTCGGGAAAACAACGCTTCAAGAATGTCGACATTTACAAGAGACACTTTTTCTTGTCTTTTAGTGTTATTGTTAAATGAAACATTATTATGTAATGGGGCCCTTTCCCCATCCTGCGCTGCAGCCTCGCCAACTGTAATAAACTTGATTAGAGTGACCCTAAGAAACTCTTCTGGATCTAGCGGCGCCATTTATATCACATCAACTGGTGAACGAGTTGACCTATATTTGGATGTAAAATAGAGTAATTATGACACGATCTGACTCACTTTTGCTTCTTACATCGAACTGGCAAAACAAAATCCAGTATAGCAGGAAAATGGGAGAGTCTGCCGCACACTTTGACCCAAGATTTGGCGCCAAAGAGATCATAATTATCATCTGGGATTCATGACCTTTCGATTACAGACTCCTGTCTCTCTCACTGTCACGCTATAAGCCTCTCACATGAGTCTCATATCCGTGAAATGCTCTATACATCATGAAAAAGATAGGCGACGCCTTCACCTACTGTGCTTATAAACCATTTAGTATTCATGAATGATCACCTTTTGTTGTCACTTCACTCTCTCTGCCTCTGGAAAAGACCGCGGAGGACGGAGATACTCTGATGACATTTCGGTGGTTATGTACCAACTTTTCACCATCCTCCCGATGGGAAGAAAAAAAAAGACTCCGTTACCTTGACATTTTCGTCCCTATTTACTTCTAGGCGATGGGTTTTAATGCCTGTCGTGACTTATTTCTGTTCTTTTTTTATACCCTATATTATGTCTACATCTAAGATATTGGATTTGTGTAGAGGGGGAAAAAGTGAATCTAGATTTGTTTTTATAAAAATGGTAAACATTATCTCGCCGCTACACGGTATGGCGAGGTTTGTTCTTCCCGATACTGAAGGTTGATAGGCATATACTTAAATCGCCATCGTTATTTAAGGGAGGAAAATGACATACAACGGCTAGCACTCGATTGTTCGGTGGAGAGATGTGTTGTTTCTGTTGTTCTCGCTATCTCGTTATGCTTTAATAAGAAGCAGCCTGCCTGTATTAAGCGGCGTGCTATTTGTTCACAGAGTGCTTTTCCCAAAGTGCGTGTGCATTGAGAGCGAGAGGATATGAAGCACTTGCATGTTTGCTATCTTTCCCCGGTAAATCTAAGGCGGTCCAATGAGTCAGGTGAAGGAACTTGAAGAGGGTGCGTCTGCGGACAGACACCGATAGGATTTTCCCCTCCGGCATGTGGTTTGAGAAATGCCGATGTAACGGGTTCGTAATGCAACACTGTCCTCTGCCAAGGAGACCGTCATTCTTTTCAAGATGGCCTCCATGTATACATCGCAATCACTTTTGATGCACAGGTTGCTCCACTGTGCAGTGCAACAGATTTCGGCACAACTCCGTGCACCAAATGATGGATGTGTATCTCATTAATGTACCACGCAAAATTAACAGCTCAACAATGCTCAACAATTCGAGGAAATTCGAGGAAATTCGCTTACGTTGCGAAACAAGATGAGGATCGGGTTTTATAGTGCTCTCTCTGGAATCGATGGCTGGGACAAACCTCTTGTCTAACGATTGTATAAGCCATCTTCAAATTAGCGTGCGCAGTGTTAACGCGGCCTAGATTATGGTTTACCGGGCAATCGCAAACGTGCCCCTGTAATGCGCTTTACAATTGCCGGAGCATTTTATAACACCCAGTCCTGAAACATGTCGTAACCATTTGACATTTATCACGTCTGTCCTGAATTCCCCTAGCTGTTAATATATCCCATGCGTCCGTCCTGAAATCTCGTAACCTTTTGTCGTTTATTACACCTTTCGGGAAATCTCGTTACCAAACATCACATATTTCAAGGCTATACTCCGACTTGCTCATCGTTTAGACATTGATCATGCACGTTGCACTTCGATTCATGAAACACGGGCTAGCAAACCGGCACCTGTACTTCCTTTCAGCTTTCGCTAGATACAGCGGTTCGCACGTAAAACGCAGAAACTTAAACAAATCATTCTTAACTTGCTAAGAATGATACATTTTCTTGTCGAAAGAACTGAAGCATTGTACCATACTGCGAAAAACAATTTCATGCGTTTTACCATAATAAGTGAGTTCATACGTCAGTGCTGACAAAGGATATTCTCTTTTTGCTGCCTTTCATGCCGTCTGTTCTATACAGACAAAGTACAAAGTACAGTATCCATTTAGTAGCATTCATGCAATTTACGATGGCGATTCTGAGCCCTTCATTTCCCGGAGAACGTCATGAAAAAGCTTCCAGTGAGTCACGGTCTTTTTGTTTTCAGATTTTACCAGATATGCCTATAATTATTTGTCTATCTGCCTCTGTAGTTACCCGCAGTCATAGCATATGACACAATCACAGCTTATTCGATGTCGACCCATTCATTAACACTCAGCAACTTAAAGCAGATTGCTTAAGAATGATTATAATAACGATATGATAACATTAACGATAATAACTATGACAATGAGAAGTTTCCTAATTATTATCATTATCGTAAATATTGATGGTAATCTTAGTCACCACTGCCACCACCATTATTATCATATTCTGTATTTGTTATTACTAATTAAATATAGAACGTCTACAAATCATTGCACGTGACGTCGTATTGCACTTCATTCGCCCATGGTTAGCGCCAGGGAGCACACGATTTACAAGGCTGCAGACGACACGAATGTCGGTGGCATGCCGCGTATGCAGCATTATGCGTGCCTTGTGATTTTTTTCTTTTTTTTCAGTCGAGGCATGCAACCATGTCAGACATCATGCACACGATGCATTATCGCGCACATTTTGGTGCCATTCTTCCTGCTTTCGGTTGCGATGCAATATCCTCCCTGATACTTCTGTTCCACCTTCGTAGTGACGCGAAGTACCCCCACCCCGCCCTTTTCATACTCTCTTTCTTTCTCTCTCTCTCTCTTCCTCTCTCTCTCTCTATCTCTATCTCGCTGTTTGTTTCAGTGTCTCCATATGCCTGTTGAATCGCGAAAGGTTGCATTTGTTAACTTCTCCCACGGTAAATTGCTTGGATTGTTCGTGCGATTGTCGGATACGAGATCAATGCTACACTCTCCACGGGAGAACATGAGAGGCGGGAAAAACTCCGAACAGACGACAAATCCATGACGAAGCAGACCTGGAAGGTCTGTGTGATGTTAAATGCTGAGGCGATATTTCAGACTGCTTTAGAGTGTGGTTTTTGTTTTTTTGATTGCGTATGTCTTGCGAAAACAACAGACAATGTTAATGAACAGGCACAGCACCGAAGTTTCGTCCCATCTTGTGCCATATTGATTATCCGGTTGCGACTGCATTTCCTCTGTTATCTACAACGGTTTCAACTCTTTTCCCTCTCAACAATGCAGATGCTATATACAAGGAGTAGTAGTTACTGTCTGAGTTCTATCTGAATCATTTCAAGGTTCATGATCTATCTACTTTCTGGGCTATTCACCGTCTAGTCTGTCTAGTTAGACACGGTCTCTGCATACATGAATG
The DNA here is from genome assembly GCF_040938485.1 of Diadema antillarum. NCBI lineage: Eukaryota > Metazoa > Echinodermata > Echinoidea > Diadematoida > Diadematidae > Diadema > Diadema antillarum. The sequence goes on along the minus strand of NW_027271590.1, from coordinate 269,743 downwards.
CTATAGAGGTATCGTTATCTAAACTCGCGTATGCTCGAAGGGATTAAGCATTCCCTCGAGTCTTAATAGTAGTATGTCGACGATAGTGATTGTCGGTCTGTATTTGCCCGTTGGTGGCGGGCTAGCAAGACGAGTGCTAGCGACTCCAGTGAATGACGGGAAGAGTAATGCGGAGAAGTTGATACTTTGACCGGTAATCAGCTAATCATCATCAACTCCTGCTTTGTCCCTTCTTCGAAGTCACAGAATGGGATGACGGAGAGGTGTCAACCTTTAGCTACTGGGTCTTCACACTGTCGTCCCCAGAGAGCGGATGGTCAGTCATTGTGTCCTCAAGAAATTATTTCACCCATTTGATATTCCCCACGGAAGCTTCTCTCCAACTCACGAGAGGATGGAAACTGGCTGCTTGACTTGCCATGGCACTCGTGTACTTGAAGAATGGGTGTGAGATCAGTCAGTTCATTAATTCGAAGGCAACTTGTTACTAGCTACCCATATTCTAGACCCAGGAAGGATCCTTGGAGCCCGGTGACGACTTGGGTGCCTCTGTCGTGCTTTGCGGCTGCGTTCCCGATCCGTCCGTACTTAAGTACACGGGTTTCTGTTGTGGTTGCCCAAGTGGACTTGGACCTGGTCTATCTGCAGCGGGCTGTCCCGTGTGCGGTACGTCAGCCGAGGCAGAGCGTTGCCGATGTGTCGTGGGCACTGGTATGAACACATCCCCTTCAAGTTCACCTGTGTCTGGTCTCGAATTCTTCCTGCTGCCGCATTCTGAATTCGTGTCGCCTCCGGTACTGTCTGTTTTGTGTATGTGCACCACACCACCTTCGTGTCGGTATTGAAGCCCCTGTCTCGTCCACCGCTTTTCTGTAGGTGTTGGGGGCGGCTTGAATGCCGACCCTCGTCGGGCCTCCTGTATGTTTGGTGCACTCGCCACCCTGAGCTGTCGACCAGCAGGTTCCGGTGCTTTCAGCTGGTGCTGTTGTTGCGGGGCTGTGGGTTCTGCCTCAGCCGGCTCAGTTGCGGGCACTGTTGCATCACAGTCGGCCGCTGCCAGCAGTCTCTGTTCGCGGATGTATTTGTTCTTGGCAATGATTCTCCTACGGTCCCTGCAAGAGAATTGGCAGATAGAGAAATTACAATAGATCTGGAAAGAACAAAGCTGAGGACTCAAGTGCACCTTTAACCAAAGGTCTTGCTCCAAGAGCAAGTGCAAGATTACGACTCTCTGGAGAAATGCGTATCAGCGTAACACATTTTTTTTTAAAACCATAAATACGAATGCAGGTTTGTGTTTAGGGTCCTTCTAATATTTTATGGTCTATAACGTTTAACATGGCCACCTGTCCAATAACTTGGTCACTCCCATTTGCACAAGGGCCAACCCACATAGTCCATTTTTCTCGCAGCGACAAACCATGACTTGAATATGAAGAGAGATTATGGATAATGGGTTAGCCTTTGTGGGAGTGACGAAGTTATCGACAACGTCGCCATGTTGAAGGTTATGAACCATAAAAGGTTAGAAGAAACATTAAACACAGACCTGCATTCGTACAGGCTGGCCTGTTTATTTGACCACTTTCGTTGACAGATCTCAGCCATTCAGTGAGAAGTTCATCGTTCTTTCATGTGACACTCACATTTGGAAAAAGGGCAATTTGTCATTGTTGTCTTAAAAGCTCATATGCTCAGTCATGCATGACGTCGATTGTCAACATAGGTATCAACGAAAAGAGGAAGAGCTCTCCTTTCCTCAAAATCAAACTCATGCTCTCCACAAGTGACAATTATGGAATAGTATCCCTCCAAAGTTGGATTATCTTTTTTGTACGCTCTGTACAACTGTCTGCAACTCTATATTCCCTTGCTTATCCTTTAATCTTTGATAATAATGCCGAGTACACTGCGTGAAGATACAGGATACGAATATTATAAGCACGGGGAAAAAAGAGAAAAAAGTCAAGGATACATCAATACGTCTACGTTCAGGGCAAATACTTTGTAAATCGGTATTTGAAATGCGACTAATACTGGTATGTTTATATGCGTTCGCCTTCATGGCATTAACTCGTAGATTTCGCGTAGTGACTGACAATTTGTTTACGCCTCCTGGAGTAATATGAATTGGAAGAGAAGTGTAGGAACCACTCCACAGCACAGCAAAGAGAATGAGAGTGCGTTGGAGAGAGAAAGAGAGAGAGAGAGAGGGGGGGTGGGGAGAGAAAGATATAAATAAAGAGGGAGGGAAAAAATGAATGACGCAGAGAGAGGAAGAGAGAACACATAAGAGGTTGATTGCTTCGTCACCGGCGTCATGGCTTTTAGTGACAAATACCGTTTAAACATCGCGTTGCGCATCACCAGAATCATTGGGATTCCAGTAAGGGGGAGTGAGTGAGGGAGACGATGGCCGGGCCCCACCGCAGGGGCTGCGGGGCTGCAGGACGGGGGGGGGGGGGGGGGGGGGGGGGGGGGGGGGGGGGGGGGGGGGGGAGGGTTGAAGGTCAAGACCCCCCCCCCCCATATGTCTGTCATATACTTAGTAATACTCGTGCTGATTTTTCACTCCGTATTCGTCCACAATCGTTAAGATTTACCAGTCATAGTTTAAGGGACATTTAATATTATGTATCTATACATGTAAATATCTATTTCTACCTCTCTGTATATACGCATGTAGATCTTGTTTCTCCCTTTACTCTCTCTCTCTCTCTCTCTCTCTCTCTCTCTCTCTATATATATATATATATACATATATATCTTGAATGAGAATAGAGCAAATACAGGGTGGATGGGTGGGTATAGGTATTTTACTCATACATGAGTTTGTACGTTCGAATGGGCATATTATGGAAAACCAAGTATAGCGTATTGTGTTGGAGGTACCCGAGTACTATAGATTGTATACCTGTATGAGACGTGACCGGCAAACACACTCCCTAATGTATAGGTACACACACACACACTCACATGGGCCCATGCACATAACAAGAAAGAGAGAGATACAGAGAGGGGGAGGGGGAATCAAAATGATAAGAGCATCAAAAAATGCAAAGGACAATTTTTGTAATTCCGTCACTTCGCCAGGAGGATCTACGTAGAGAATGATTAATTTGAAGCGACAAGTTGGGCCCCTGGCGGGCGGCTTTGTCGGTCCCGATCAATGTGCTCTTGAATTTCATGCAGCATCGTCCTGCGATAATCACAAGAAGAGCTATGCGCAACGACTCTACTCATTGTTCAGATGGGTATTACGGAAAGGGGCGGTCTATATGGCACTGAACCTTTTTTTTTTTTTTGGATATTCAATCTCAAAATGAACAAAATACCTTAAATCAATTTCCTACCAGTGTTCATTTATCTATTATCCATTAACCAACTATCAATAAATCAACGAATGTTAAAACTTATATATACAGAGGAGTATTTGATGAACCATTTAGAAAGAATAAAAAATAGCTTGAATTCGCATTACCAATTAGAGATATAGTTAGGCTAATTCGAGACACGATTCAGGTTATGACGTTATGAAGCATCTCTTTGATCATGTTTTTTTTTTGCGTATCTTAAATGTGTACACATTAACTTATAGACGAAGACACAGACACATACATCCGCGGACTCACAGGCACAATATTGCATCACTTGGCTAGTTTAATTTTGATTAATTTTATTTGTTGGTTTCTGTATCATAATACATGGATAATAAAATGCAAACAGCCATGATTGTGATTGCAGGAAATGCAATCATCATTTCATTATTAATAAAAGGGGCGAGCAAAACAATTTGGCATGATTTTGAGATGATACTTATGTTTTCAGATGACTCTGCAGAAAGTTACAAATCCATCTACTATTTTTGCATTTTATACCCATAATGAACTTATACAGATTACCTGAGAATTTCATCATGGATGCCTAATGGTCACGACAAATCACATCGTGTCATACGATTGTTACAAAAAGTGTCTTGACGACATTTTTTGTTTTCTTTTCATCAAGATATCGTGTGTGCCAAACACCATACGTATTTAATGAGTCAAGAGGAACAAATAAGCACAAAACAAAACAAAACAAAACAAACAAACAGAAAACAGTATAGGTTACAACCCCCATATTAGATAAGGTAAGAAATTGCAAGAATATTTGCATGAGCTTGAGTGCGCATTTTCGAAATGGGAGAGATTCAGTACGACGAAACTGTGAGTGTACGTACGGGGCACGAAATTGTGCTATATAGGCATGACTTCGATGACTTGCCAGAGCTATATTATGCAGTCACAAGCCAGCCCTCTAAAGGCGCGTTTATCAAAAATCGGTTGTCACCATAAAGTGGAATGACTAGGAACTAAAATCACGGCATAGGTGGGGGACTAGAAAATGAATAAAGAAACTTAATGAAATCTACTGAAGGACAATGACGAAGATATTATTATCAGAAAGCTCTGAATAATTTCGAATAAAGCATTGCATTTTGACCCTCACAATAGCAACACACGAGCAATTTGTTTGCACATGGTTACCTGAACTAAATAAATCAATACATATTTGGTTTGTCATCACTGTGGGTCCTGAAGTCTTAAAACAAACAAACAAACACACACACACACACACACACACACACACATATATATATATATATATATATATATATATATATATATATAATGTATATATATATATATATATATATATATATATATATATATATATATATAATTATATATATATACAATTTCACCACAATCTGTCATGTCTTTTATATCATACGGATGGCGCCAAAGAAGGAAATTATCATGTCCTCATCTAGATTTCGGCGCCAAAACGTGGACTATTCAATTAGTGCCGACAGAAGTCTCGTTTGAAAAGCTGCAAATGAGTGTGGCAGATGGGTGTTAATGCAGACGAGGCTCGCTCTCCATCGGTTTCATTTTGCGCAACCCATGCTCGAGTCCTCACCCAAAGGTTGTACGGATTTCATGCCAATTATTGCATAGGAAGTGACAGCATTGTGATATTCATGCGCGCCGACGTTACGGGCCATCTGTCGGGTTCTCTCCTCTTTTACTGCCTTTGTTTGACAATAATCACTGTATACATTGATTTTTTTTTTTGTGTGTGTTAATTTGGGGATTGAATGAGTAAGCTTATTGTTCGTCTTTTTTTCTGTCTCTAGTGGAAGAGTTTCTTACCAAGATTTTACTATAGAAATGTCCTTGACCGCAACCTTGACAGTACTAGAGCAATGAGCTTACGGCCTCATTTCATTTTCAATCTTAATAATTTCAGTTTATTATCTTCAACCTTTTTCCCCAAAAATACAATGTATACGCGAAAATGCAATAATAATTAGAGATTTGGGTAAAATTGAATTTTCTTCAAAAAATCTAAGTTTACAAGCAAAAAAAAAAAACCAAACAAACAAAAAACAAACCAACACTGCCAGGGGAAACTGCATACATCAGGTCCACACATTTGACAGGTCCATATCACTGTATCAGTATGCGTTATGTATTACCGACGAAATAACAACCTGCATTAACTCCTACACATGGAGGATGAGAAATGAAGGAATTATGGAAGTGTGCGTATGTGTGTGCGTGTGTATGTGTATGTGAAGTTTGACACAAGCATGCCCACACAAGTTTATACCAAGGATTAGACCGTAAACGGAAATTATAGAAGACAGGTGGCGAAAGAATAAAGAGGGACAACAAAAACAAAATGAGCTCTATAGGCATAGGTGGATCTTGAAATTCATCTGCTGTTGAATTCGAGAATTGACTCCATTATACTGGAAAATCTGCTATTTTGTGAACAATATCTCGAGCTTACAATTAAGCTAGTGTTCCGTTACGGTAGTGAACCAATAATCATATCATTCCATGCTTTGGTTTTGTATCATTTTATACAGAAAGATTGTTGGGGCTGAACAGCAGATGAGAAGAGACCCATGTTAACCCCTCCCCCCCCCCCCAAAAAAAAAAAAAGTCCCCACACACAAACACACAAACTTAAAGCAAAAGCACAAAAAGAAGGAAACTTGAGGTTTTATACTTTTAAATAATGAAGTATATAAAAACTTATAAAACACCCCTTTGCGAGCAGACGGACATCTCAATTTGCATACCCTAATTTCGCCCAACAGTAATCAGTAGTGTACGAGCGATCTACATTTTATACAGGTGAAAACAAAATATGCTATGATAGCACTGTATGTTCAATGAGTCTTCTTCAATAAATTTTTGCAACATAGTATAGTAGACATTACATCTGAATCTGCAATCAAGGGTAAAAGAAATCCAATAATATCACATATAAAAGAATATATATATACATATATATGTATATATATATATATATATATATATATATATATAATATACTGTGTATACATAATAATATATCACACATTACGCCATTAAAAGTAGACATTTTTACCACCTCATTTCAAACGTCTGGAGGGAAAAGCGCACGAGGAAATTACCATTCGACTATACGAGTAGTCACACAGGACGCCGTGTCACATGATATTGCGATCAGAATGAGTGGCATTGATTGTGGGGAAAAAAAGTGTCTCAGTTTCAGGATGTTACTAGTACATACAATACTATTATCAGTTCAGCTTCTCAACCAAGCATCTACAGTAAAAGATAGTAAGCAGGGCAGAGGTTGTGTTGTCTCCTTTTGATGCATGAAATGAAACCTGCATAATTCAAGTCAATTAAAATAATATCCAAAATATCACCACGGTGTAAATGAAATGCAGCCACTATATTGTCATGACGATCACCGTCGCCTATCCTTGTGTGCGTTGATGGGGGACATAACACTCTTACGCTTTTGTTGATTGAAAAAAAAAGAATCAATGAATAAAGATTTGTAAGCTTTCTGTCCCATTTCCAATTAACGAGACACGAGCCCAATATACATTTCTCTACTGTTGCATGGGTACTTGGTTTCTAAAGAGAGAATGGGAAATGGAAAGAATAACAGGTTGCGGTGGGTCGTCTTTTATAGAAAGAAAATCGAGACTGTAGTATCGTGGAACTAAAACGGAGATTTTGCATACCAACGCCCTGTGGGAAAAGTCTATGTTTCCAATCAGACGACCACAGACGCACAATAATATGCACAGCACGTGCACATGAAAGAATGTGGGTCGGTTGAGAAGGTAATGGAAGAATAATGAGAGGAAAGGAAAGAGTTGCTTGTGGGCATGGCCAAAAGAGAGCAGGAGAGTGAGGGTAAAAGAGAGTTGGAGTCTGAGGTATATACAAAAAAAAAATCTCTTCCAGGGCGTCACATACACTAAATGTGATATACATATACATACACACATACAGACACACGCAGACACGCACACACACACACACAAACATTATATTTATATATAAACATAGGTAGGCCTACATAAAAGTTAGGCATGTCTATATGTAGGCTATCAATCATTAACTCACTTATTTTTCGAAAGAATGAATAAATAGCGATTTACATGTCAAAATATAACACCTATACACAAAGGCAAATTTATACCAGTCCTCTTGTATAGAGATATTGAAAATTGCACTCATTGAGAAATTAAGTAAGAAAGCTTGAGATTTTCAAGATCACATAATATACATAATTATCATTTACAAATCATCGTTTCGAAAATGATACTCATGCAATTTTAGTGACGTCTACTTGAAACAAACTGGTTCGTCATTAGATATTGTCCTTTCAATTTACAACTAACGCCACACAATTCACATTCAGTGCTTTGTCAGTGGAGGCGTATATAAATGCACGACTGCATGCGGGCGTTTGTGTCTATTATGTATTCAAATAGCAACTTAAGGAACACACAGGCCTAAAGGAGTGGATCAACCCTCTGCATGTCTTCAGTAAGATGTCAATCTTCACTTGGAGGTTACAGTTTAGACAAATCTTGACAAAATAGGGTTTGTTTTGTCAAGCGCATTGATAAAAAAAATGTCTAAACGTACACACCCAAACATTTTCAGCCCCTTGCCTGATATTGTGTTTGGATTTGGGCAGCTGAATGATCAAGGTTTGGAAGCTTTGACATGGCTGTCAAATGAAACCTACTTCAATTCAATTGCAACCCCCTTCTCCGGCCCTCCCAACCCAATAGAATTACAAATATAAAATCTAGTCTCAAGTATAGGGAGGTTTGGCTTCGTCTCTGAATTTCCCCGTATCATCTCAGCTAGCATCGCACGAGAACTGCTTATAATGAACCTTATAGTTTGCCTTCCCTTCGGCCAAACGGCCATAGTATCTGAAAAGACGGTCCATAAAAGAGACACGTAATGATGTTTGAGGAAGCGTTTAGTGTCGACTGCTACCGCTGATGATTATTTCTCGACATAAAAAGGTTCCCCGAAATTCAAGTCTTGTATTTTTATCAGCATTCAACGGTATAAGTAGGTCTACTTATAAACGTCACTTGCAAGCTTTTTTCCTTCAGTAATAAGTCAATGCGACACGCGCTCGCTCCATTGCACATGCACGCACACAACACACACACACGCACACACACACACACACACAATGCACACACACAATCATACAAAATGTACCCACTCTGTGTGTCTTGCTGTTAGGAGTTAATTTCATGTTGTGTGATTGCACAGAATTATCATACTCGTATAGTTTGCGGAACGTCCATTTTCGTTCACTAACTTGCATAACACAAGTTCATCATCGGTACGAATCATTTGTGATAGCAACGAGAATACCTTTATATATTTCTCATACGTTCTGAGTATCAACTATATTATCAGAAACAAATTGTCCTTAATTTTCCTTGTTTGGAATAACTGAATGTATTAACCAAACACCGAACAGACAATCTTGAGGGGGAGACAAGTATGTATAATGGTGTGTCGTTTAAACTTTTTGTGCATTTGACAGTTTGACTGATATTTCTGCCTACTGAACAATCCCAGTTCAGTAAACTCACTTACTTCTTTATGACAGTGGCCCAATTTATTTCTCACACGAGAAATGACTCGGATTTTTTTGTTTAAAGTTTGATTTGACAATGCAACAGATAACGGCAAATGTAATCATGACCAGCCTAATACATTTATTCCTTTCGTTTTTGTTTCCACAATCATCTTACAGGAGCACAATATCGTTCAACTTAGATACTTTTATGCCCTAAATTTACTGAATTAAGATATACAACTTGAAATGCGTGTATGAAATAGAATAGACACTTTTCTCTTTTCTATAGTATCAAAATGTATAATTATGAAAATTCCCCCTTTCTTGTTTACGACAGCGTTGCTGAATATCTTTGCAGTATCGTCACAGAAATACGTTCATATTACTGTACAACCGATCTTGCAAGACTAAGTTCAGTGATATTGGGCCTACATGTTGTATAGATGCACTATCAGGTATCACACTCAGCGAAAAAACAAACGGCACATCAATCACATCCACCATGGAGCTTTAATAGAAAACGACATCAATAAAAATCATTCGCTAACCTCAAGCCACACCTACATTTACCTTCACCGCGTGCACCACTCGCCAGAAAACTCTTTCAACGGAACTGTCACGTTTTACGAAATTATCTAAAACGGCAACTTGGCATAACGCGAATATGTAGGGTTCTTTCAAATGTATTGGGTATTGTTAGGAAGGCTCATTCGAACGGCGCTGTGTTAAGCACACATTAGCCACATTTCCTATCCTCCGACGCGCTAAGAGACCCAAGATTAGAACCTGGTAACGAAGAAGAGCTGTTTGCCGAGCAACATGCTGAATAGGGCATCCGCCACAATATCGTAGCCGTCTGTACTTTATTGATTTGAATGTCACGGTCTCTTATAGCGAAACAGAAAGAAAATAGAAAATATGAAGAAGAATGAGAAAATCGACATCATCAGCGACTGAGAGAAAGCTAGTAGCGTCACACTCACGGTGTTCAAGAGAAAAGACGAATATTATTCACTGAATAAGACAGAAGATGAAGCAGTGTTTACTCACATTATAGCCCTGTACGCCGAGTAGAGACACGTGAAAAGGAAAGCAGAGGCGATTGCCGCGCCCACTACAATGCCTGCTATATAACCCGCTTCACTGGACATGGTTTCTTCGATAGTATCGTCCGATTCAAGGTTTTGTGTGTGTCTCTCTCTGCTACGTCCTCCAAACAACTAAACAACACATTCACAGCCACATGCAAACGAAATGTATCCTTCTTATCTGCTCCAATGTGCAATATTCCAAAGGAAAAGGCGATGCCAAGAGATCTGGATGTTGTGCGAACAGGTTGGTGTACGACGCCGCGTAATGAGCAACATACTGGGAAGATACACACAATAAGGAAAAAAAGCAAAACGAAAGGCTAAACTATGTAAAGATTTTGGAACGAAGTGATTGAGTGAGGAGCTGACGACAGTCTGCATGCATGCATTCTACAAAAGCGCTATCTAAACAGTGCGCCGGCGAGAAGATTCGGCCGACTCGCTCCGAGCGCGCGAATCCGTAGACTCTCTAGCCTGTTTCCACTGTTTTTCCCTTCTGTATGCAGGACTCTTTTTCCCCCCTTTCGTAGCATTTGCCACACGTGCACTGTTGAATGTGCGCGCCTACATCCTTTAGCCATCCAGCGAACATGTACGTGCGCAGAATACCACGCCGCAGATATTTATCTGCATAAAAAGGGAGGGGAGTTACATTTAGACTAAATGAGTTATGATCCTTCCGTAGCCCCCCCCCCCCCCTCTCTCTCTCAGGAGAGATAATAAGGATGCATGACAGAAGGCAGTGATATACTAGTAGTCGATACGCTCGTATCTCTCTCATGCACGGTGAATTATTTCCCATCCCATAATGTCTCTGATTATATTTATTATAAAGTATATACAACTACGCGGCATCTACATGTATATTCGTTTACGGGTGATGCAATATAGCCGAAAAGATGATAAAAGCCACACGTATATTTTTGTGGGGGTTCTCTGTATTGATTGGGTTAATGTTGTTCAAATTGTGAGATTGAAAATAAGATTCGTTATTGCGCCAACGTCTCTCCCCAGCTGAGAAAAGTTTTTGTGCAGTCGGAGAAGGGACTCTCTTTGGAAGATAAAGGGAGGGAACTGGGTGCAAAAATGGATTAACTCGTTGGAGGCAAATGTTTTAGACCTTTTCTTCATTAAGGTATCCTCCCTAAATGTATATCCTCTTCACATCCCCCTCGAAATTTTGACATGAGTACTCTTGCATCCATTCCTAAACCATACAAAGCAAACGTACAATAAAATGAAATGAGATTAAATCAATAATAAAACAAACCGACATGCCCATTGCAATAAATCACCCCCCCCCCGCAGAACTGAAGGGAGAGAAGATAGTCAAGCGACGCCGCTGACAAGGCGGAGAGAATTACTTTTATTTCGATCCCACTGCCTGAGAAGAAACAAAAACTCGAGTATTATCTCATTTTATATACCTCCCGCTCCACTCAATCTCTTTTACAGCTGCCATGTAGATGGAGGCCAGAGAAATATTCAAGCACAGTTACGCCCGTATTACGGTGAGAAGCAACTTGTTGATAATCCACTGTCTGGCTCAGGAGTGTAATGGTCGCTGTTGATGTTGTCGTATCAGGAACATGACTGCATACTAATGTTAAATGCGTACAATGTACCTTGTTGCTCACTGCATTTCTCAAAATCAGTTTCCTCATTTTCTATCTCTAATTCTGGTTTCTTTTCTTTGTGGACAAAGAAAACCCCACTCACATAACAAGAGTCACTTTCTGTCGAGATTGTCAGGAGAAGACTGATATTGTTATAAAACCGTCTGGCGGGAAGTTGATCCCCAGATGTAGAGAATTGATCGTGATTATTTGTCACCCTCGGGCGAAGGGCCTGAATAATGGATGGCACGGAGATTGCGTTGCTTTCCCCCCATTTTCGTCCGAGGTCAAAGATTAACCCTTTGGTTGCTATCATGTTTCCAGATCTCAGCGTCTGTTATAGAAAGGTAACGTTACAATTCTGAATGCACTCCACATAATGATGTGACTCTGACAGTAACGCTTCGTGCTACTCTCATGAGCAGCAACCACGTTTGATCCTATACAAATGTATATCATGGAAAAACAGTGGTTTGAATGGTTATTGTGTTTTAGACTGAACACACTAGGTGTCTTGTAATAAAAAGAGTATACTGATGGCTTTCAAAGGGTTAATTTTGACAGTTACATTTGAAAGTTGCTGCCATGCCAGCTTAATGGTTATGAATTAGTTTGGCGTGTGTAAACAAAAAGCCTATCTTGCTGTTGACGTTTCATATGGCAACGTTCGGTTTGTTGCTAATATGAAAATGTCCTTTCTGGCTTTGTAACAATGCTGAGAATCTTTAAATTACCACTATCATAGTATCGAAGTATACAATCAGTAACTTATATAAAGTAGGAAAAAAGACTACTGATGTGTCTGTAAGAAGTATGGAATACATGCAGTGCGTGTGGCCTCAAACTCTCACGTAGTCATACCATGTCCATCCAGAACGCAAAATCACTCTGCATTATCAAGGATCATCCTTCCACCCGCCCGCCCCTCCAAAAACCAGGCATCAAACCATTATTTGTTTTCCGGTGGTATTGATGAATATCGTACGGCACATGTCCATTAGCACCATCGCACACTGGCGGCACTATAGCTAATACCGAGTGCAGTTCCATCGTATATGGAATTTTACCTGATGCTTACTCAATATGGCAGGTTGCCGTAAGTCAAGGCTAAAATCATCTAACCGAAGAGACGTTTCATACCTCCAGTAATCAATTAAAAGCACTATATATGGCTACGCGAGACAAGAACAAATATGCATTCCCACCCAAAAATAGAGGATCAGGCTCAGGTATTGCTGCAATAATTATAATATACAACATAGCAGCGACACAGTGACTTACATGCAGCAAAGTGCAAAATGAATGAAATTTCACGTGAACGTTACAAGGCCATTTTTCAATTTCACCAGAGCTCTCTAGTTTGTTTTGTTTTTTTTTACGGAAGAGAATTGTTAGAGACAGAGAGTTGTTTTCTAAATTGAGACATATGACGTAATGACATGATTATCTGGTTGTCATGCTTGGTAATCAATGTTATGATGTATGAAATCAAACCTTCCTTGTTCCTGCTTTATTTTGAGACCTTTTTTTTTGCCCCTAGTACAGTGAAATCTAATAATGATGATAATGATGATAATGACAATAATGATGATGATGATGATAATAATAATGATAATAATAATAATAACAATAAAAATACTAATAATTATTCTCATTCTTATCTTTATTATTGTTATTATAATCATCATTGTTATTATAATCATCATTGTTATTATAATCATCATACTCATTATACATAATATAGACATATAAATGAATTCAATATACATCAGCCCTACAAGGTCCCTCATGCACACACAAACACAGACACACACTCACTCGTTCACTCTCTGCTTATTGAAATGCTTCGAAGCGTTTTTCATGCTTCCACAAAATCAGCGCAAAGTAGCTTGATGATTGTCTAAATATATACTCAATAGGACATTTGCTTGGCAGGTTGTCGAACATGGGAATCTATCTTCGTAATGAACCCTCCCAGATGGGTTTTCTTTTTTTTCTATTTTTTCTTTTTTTTTGTGAGGAAGGGGGGAATTTCATCTGCTTTCAGAAGACTGGAAAGATTTTCGGATGGAGGCCATCAAAATGTCGAAGCAATTTTGAGCTGATTGAGAAGATTTGTATGCACAATGTTCTGGTAGATTACTAAATAGTATTTAAGACATTCGTATTACATTTTCGCACAACAAAGTATTATTCTCTATATGCAGGGTGTGTGCGTGTAATGCGCATGTGTAGAGCCGTATGTGTGAGCCGTATGACACTCTCTGCGTGCGTGTGTGTGCGTGCGTGTGTGTAAGCCAGTGTGTGTGTCTGTGTGTGTTGATTACATTATCGTAGCTGCAATGTTATCAACAGTGACTGAGACAACTTAATCGATAACAAACACACACACACACACACACACACACACACACACACACACACAATACAAGCCATCACGAGACTCAACCTATAAAAAGTGGTAGAGCAGCACGGGGGATTTTAAAATCTCACCCCATTGTATTTCTGCGTGCAAACAAATCAAATGCCTGCCCTTGCGGCATAGCTTAGCACCATGGCTATTCTCGTTAAAAGCATTACGGTATTGATTTCCTAATCATATATGTGACGCTAATTACACGGGTGCCCTTCGGTGGAAGTTTGTTGGATATAATGCATGCCTCATGTTTATGCGTGGACTCTATGCCGCTAAAGTTATACGCACTTCATCTAATACCCACACTCATTTATTGTTTATTTATTACTGCGGCAAGATATTCAAATATTTACCCGTAACATCAAGTCAAAACCTGATATTCGAAAATGGAGGAAAGAGTCCTTCAGTGCTCAACTCTTAAAACAGGCAAAACATTGCAAAACACATTTCATTCATTCATAATTATACAGAGATAGAAACCTATAGTGACAGGGGATTCGAGTATATGCATTGATAGATAGATAGGAAAAAGATTCAGATAGATAGAAAATAGACATATAGATAGATAGATAGATAGGGTGTGTGAAGTGTAATATGTGAAAGTGCAAAAGAGAAAAAAAAAAGAAAGAGTCCCTAATCAAGATTTTTGTAAGAAAAAAAGTGCGGCTCGGATGAAAACAGTTACTGTGTGCAGGGAAGAAGAAAAAAAATGAAATGAGGAAGGACAGATAGCTGATGAATGAGATGAGGAAAACATTGTCAATCAAACGAGGAGAAAGGAAGATACTAGGTAGATAGATAGATAGATAGATAGATAGATAGACAGATAGATAGATGGAGATATATGTATAGATAGAGGTAGATAGATATAGATATAGATAGATAGATAGATAGATAGATAGATAGAAAGAGAGAGAGAGAGAGAGAGAGAGAGAGAGAGAGAGGAGGGGGGGGGGGGACAAGGGGAGTGATGCTATTTACACGTTGATGCCCATCAATGGAAATGATTGTATTAGCGAGTCAATAATACGCCCAATCTGCTGGTTCGTGCGCATTACGGCGATCGATTTATACCACGCTTTCTTAGGTAGATATGGACTAACTACAGATACCGCTTGGAACGTTGAAGTCCATGCCGAAGGTATCTTGTGTGATCTAACGAAATAAGAGGATAAAAGGGTTCTATTCTACTTTTTGTGAAAGGAGAAGCTTCATTGCCATCTAGGCAGCAAATTTTTATGAATACATCAACTAGTACGGTCTCGTATAATACAATGTTTGGCAGAAAAACATGAATGGTGGGTGGGGGATGGGAAGTGAAAATCAGCTTCTGTTAACTGGGTCACTCCATTTTCTTATGAGCAAGAAGTCCAAATATGAGGAATTTTCCTGTAGTCTTAATTCTTATAGTATTTGGAAGTATATACGTGTGTGTGTGTGTGTGTGTGTATGTGTGTGTGTGTGTGGGTGTACACATAGATATAATACATGTGATCAAGCAGTATCAATGTGTAGAATGTATACGGTTCACCTTCTGTGATGTAAATATAATTCTGAATGTGATGTTTAAAGTATGAACGAAACTCGAATAAAGAATACGAACAAAATGTATCGACCCTACATAAGTTATGTTAGCCTTATTGGGCTGCAACATTTCAGTGTACCGTGAATTATTGGAGACATTAACAGCAAAGTGCCACTCGCTCGCTTTGACGTACCAATGCACACACATACACGGGTATTCAGAACACTCCAGTGCACACAGATAAAACACATAGTATACTTACATACAGGTGAAAAAAACTCTTTCCAACCAGACCCTTTTGCGTGCAATACCTAACTCACTCAAGCCCATTCATTGACAGAGAGACTAGCTCAGTCAACAATGCATTATTATATCGTACACAGATAATTTGCTTGATTTCAGTCATGTTTTTAATGTCGCGAAGACAATCTTGTCTTTATAATGTCCTACTGCTGTCCAGAATTTAGGAAATGCTCTACATAGCCTACACGAAAATGAAAGAACCAATAATAATTTGGGTGGACTTTTTCGTATCTATAGACTCAACCATCATCGCATTATGTCAACCACGCACACACTCACAAAACACACACACACACACACACGCATACACGCCGTTTAAAGGCACCTGATGTGATTTGTATCAGGGTGGGAACCACCTCCCTGATTGTACATTGACAGGATGGTGACTCACGTGGTTTTGAGAATCAATGGGGTGATGCTATGGGGGATGAGAAGAGTAAACTAATTGTTACGTATAACCAGGAAGGTGGTCCACCTCACTGGTGTAACAACTCACGTCGCATACAGACTGATATTTGTTGCGATTTAGTGTAGCATCATAATTATGTTTAACTGCTAGGTTTGATCCTTTTACTTTAAAGTAACTGGAATAAGCAAGTGCAGTACATTAGAAAAAATTGAAATGAATAATTATTGTCACCACTTCTCGTCGAGATATCCCCATTATGTAAACACAGCGAACGGAAAAGCTTATTCTTCTATAATCAATTTGTCACTATGAATCTCTGATATTATTTTGAACCACTTCTAGCATCAACAGAGAATATATATATATATATATATATATATATATGTATGTATACACATGTATATATATACATATATATACATGTATATATATACATATATATATATATACATGTATATATATACATATATATATACATGTATATATATATATACACACACATATATATATATATATATATATATATATATATATATATATATATATGTGTGTGTGTGTGTGTGTGTGTGTGTATAGGGAGAAAAGGAGACCACGCGGAATTACTTTAGATCGTGGAACTTATATTTTATGGTCCATCTCCACTTTCTCGCACACATCAAAGTATTCCAAGCAGTCGTCAGTACTCTCAGAACTTATAGACATGAAAACAGTGGGTCGAGTAACTTTGTCGGGATCGGAGAGCATTGATTTGTGACGTGCATGGAATTCAGAAGGCAGGTGGTCCAGCGATGATCAGAGACAAGGGGCAAAACTTCCATCATTGATCTTAACCGAGAGAGACAGGTGTCCAGATAGTCTCCGACTGAAACAGGGTAAACACATTCCTCTTATGAGGCAAGCTGAAACGGAGGAATGGAGGGTC
>NW_027271590.1:0-247500 GCF_040938485.1 Diadema antillarum | reverse complement strand
TAAAATACCGAAAATGAGTTTTCACCGCCACATTGTAGAATGAATTCTTGACGTATTTAGATATGCAAACCGTTATCTGAAATTCCACTCCTAAATGCCCCAATAATTGCATTTAGAAAAACACGTTTTGCCCAAATATATACGCCACTTTTTGATGTGCCTATGCCTTCACGTGTAGCTAGCTAGTTGATCTTTTTTGCGCGTTTTGGTTATCAAACTTCCGCGCCGTTTTATGACATTTGCATGCAACAGTGCTAAGGGCCCTTTTCTCGAGTAACGGCCTACATATATATATAGTCTGTTGAGAATGAGAAGGGCGTTAAGTGGTCTTGAACACTATTGGTTTTGTGGCAACTTAACGCCCTTATCATTCTCAACAGACGAATGTTTATGTGTATGTGTGTGTGTGTGTGTGTGTGTTCTGTGCCTTTGGAGTTTGTGACTTTTTTTTTTAGGCAGTAGACCTGTGACACAACTGCAAGGGGGACAATGATCATCTACCTCTTCACTAATGCAGGACCATAATCTGCACCTGTTGCTCTTAAGTCCAGAATTTTTTTTTCCTTTGCTGTCATGAATTGAAAAATAAAAATAACTAGAGTGCTGTTGGGAGCCTAAGCACTGTTGTACTGAAATATGGAAGATTTGGGAAGAAACAAATGTGCATGAGGGAAAATGCAGGTTTTCATTACTTTCAATACAACCTGCATTGTGTTTAATGTTTTATTCATGAACATACTACTCTGCATAGAATGCGCTGCTAGAATAAAAAGGTATGGTAAGACTCCATTTTGCACGAGAAATTCTAAATGTTAACTGCCATTCAATCGTACATCTCTGACAAAGGGTCATTTTTCTTTAAAAAGATGAACTTTTCAATTGCACCAAATTTTGCTTGGAATGTATTAATTTTTCTTTTTCTCTAAAATATGAGCAATGACAAATACAATGACATTAGACATAGTACAGGTATTGGTAAACAAAATGACTACTATACAGACTATTAAAATACACAGATATTATGTAAATGGCAGAATATTGTTATCCACTGATTACATTGAGAATGTCAATGAAATCAAAATACAAACAAAACTGAAACTCTCTGTGCTCTAACATCTAACCTTCGGTAAATGTATACAAATGCAAAGAAACTTACAAGGTAAGCTATTTCCCCGCCTTGTGGATCTCTTTGATATCCCTCTTTAATTCATGAATCTTTACATAACTAGTGTGTTTATTGCATGTGAATTCAAATGTTAAAACATGATGGAGAGAGGGAGGTCTATAACAGAAAAATTCTAAAACTTAAAAAGTACATTTAATGGATCATTTCTGCCATCGTCATATTTTTGACACTTTCCTGTTCCATAGAAAACAAGAGACCCGCGGGTCACACGCTCACCTGAGTATCGCAAGTTCACCTTCCATGCATTCTTGCAGACTCTTACCTGAGAACATTGAAAACTTGTGGGGGTAGCTTTGAGAATGGGGGCATGGAGTCCATGTACATATTCCATCACACTGGTAAAAATACCTGCCAAGTACACTGTACTTTACAGAATGTTGGATTATGCAGCTTGGGAAAAAAGACTTAAAGCCCTATCATTTTTTACTAGAACTAGAGAAAAATATTATTTAATATTCATTAATTTAGGAGGTGTGGACCCCCTGGGGCCCCCAAAGAAAGCATGGTGCCCATTCAAACACTTTGAGATCTTATCCCTATGGGAATGCTACCTGACAAATTTGGTGAAAATCAATTATGTTGTTTTCAGCAAAAAGATGAAAATTTAGGCCCGCATTTGGACCCCCCATCCCATCCTGCTTCCTTGGGTCCCAAGGGGGTGGGTATGGAGGGCACCCCTGATTCTCCCATGAACAAACTTGAAACAACAGTCATCAATATACTGACTCATTGTATCAACTTAGCTCAATCACTTCCAGTTCTAGAGAAAATCTGTAAAGATTCCTTACAGGAGGGGGGGGGGGGGGGGACCCCTGGGGTCCCCCAGGTGGGGGCATGGTGCCAAATTGATGGATTTGAGATTCTATCCCCCTAGGGATGCTACCTGCCAAGTTTGGTGAAAATTACTGATAGGGTTTTCAAGAAAAAGATGAAAATTTACAATTTCGGTCCAAATTTAGGACCCCTCGGGCCCCCCACGTGGGGCATGGTGCCCATTTGATGGGAATGAGATTCTTTCCCCCTAGGGATGCTACCTGTCAACTTTGGTGGAAATTCATAATGGCATTTTCAAGAAAAAGATGAAAATGTACAATTTGGGCCCCATTAGGACCCCTCCCTGGGTCCCAAGGGGGGGGGGGGCACCCCTGATTCCACCATGAACAAACTTGAAACTACAGTCATCAATGTACTAATTCATAGTATTAACTTAGCTCGATCACTTCTGGTTCTAGAGAAAAAGATTTTTTTAAGATTCCTTAAGTTTGGGGGGTTTGGGCCCCTCTAATCTGGGGGCCCCCCAGGTAGGGAATGATGCCCACTTGAACAAATTGAGATCCTATCTCCCTAGGGATGCTACCTGCCAAGTTTGGTGAAAATCGGTCGAGGGGTTCTCAAGAAGAAGATGAAAATGTAAAAGTTTACGCATGACGGACGCCGGACGACGCATGCAGGACGTCGGACGCCGGACGCCGGACGAAGAGCGATCGCAATAGCTAACTTGAGCCTTTGGCTCAGGTGAGCTAAAAACTACAAAGCTGATAATCCCAGATATAGCCTTTCCATCCAATTCTTTCTTCTTCTTCTTCTTCTTCTTCTTCTTCTTCTTCTTCTTCTTTTTTTTTTTTTGGGGGGGGGGGGGGAGTGGTGGGAAGGAGGAAGCATCTAATAAGATGGGACACAGAAAGAGTTCCAGCAAGCATGACATCAACCAGCTGTTATTTTTGGACTGCATCAAAATATTCTGCCTTCCCACACAAAATATTGCACTAGCCAACACCACAGGCAAACAATGCTGGCAAAAAAAAAAAAAAGCATCAAGGACAGCCCATGTCATTCTATCATTGACTGGACTGAGACTCCTAATACCAGTCCTTCATCCACTTGAATCACACACAAACCTGTTTCTCCATGCCTCTACAAGTGACAACATTGTTACAAGAAGTGAGACCAGACACGTATGAAGTGTACCAATTATTAGAGGGGTGCTACACATTACTGTAAAACCAGAAATTTTTTGCATGTGTGAAACTTTCAAATATTTCGCAGGGAGCCAAGGTTTGCAAAAGTAAAATGCATGCAAAAATGTTTGTCTCCGCAAAGCATTGAATGCCAGTGGCGATTCATGAAAGGTTCATGCTGTAAATATTTTGGGTTTTACAGTATATGATACAGAAGCAGTCCAGGTTTGGAGCAATAATCTCCATCTAAGTCACTAAAGATAACAGGGTTAAGCAAACTAAAACCTTAAAAGACAGGAATTTGGGATCCTATGACACATACAGCATGTAATCACACAAGAATATATACAAATGATCAATATAACACTGTGTTCTTCTGCTATGTAAACTTAGTAACAAGAGGATAAGACTAAAAACACTTCTATGTGCTGTTCGAGCATGAAAAAAGTAAAAAAATGCTTTGCAAATAAGACGGAACATACACAGTGAGGAAGAACATAGTACTGGAAAACACATCCTTGGGCTAGACACTATACTAACATCATCAATGCATATTCCTATTTCTCCACTTTGCTGCATGCCTCCAGCACACACCCTTGGGAATTCAGCCAATTGCATCTCTAACGCAACATGTAATAAAGCGTCTCACCACTCCTTCACTATGGACCTGTGAGGGGTGTTTTCTCGCCAGAAACGCGATACAGTCTGACCCAGTTGGGCAACCCAGGATGGCGTGAAATGGGGCCATAAATTATACGCCTGATATTGAGGGGGAAAAAAAGAAAAGAAAAAGGATAACTGGATGGCTGGGGTCAGGCCAGGTGACATTTGCCTGTGAAATTCGAGTGTCAGACACCCGTAATTCATTGTTTGTCATATCTGTGCGGTTGTGTCTGTTTGGTTTGTTTGTTGGTTGGTTGGTTAGTCTGACAGCAATTGAGTCCCGGAAAAAAACTGAGAATGGCACAGCAGCAGTACATCTCGCTGCTCTCAATATGGCGTGCCACTTTCTGATGTATTTACATAAGAGAGAATTAGTATTTCTTTGGAAAAATGAATAAAAAAAAGTAATAAAATCTTCTAGAAAGGCAGGGCTATGTTACTCTGCAGTTGACAATGCACAACTGAACATACAGACACATATGCTTGCATGCTCACACACACACACACACACACACATTAAAAAAACCCCACACACAAAAAGAAATCAAGCAATGACTTGACATGGTGAAACATTCGCAGTTTCCCCTTTTCCTGCCTGCTCATTAAATCTAGCCAAATCACAAAAGACGGTGAAATGAATGGGAATGTGTCAAAGGGTCTATATATTTCATATCCTGTCAGCCGCACTAATTTCCCCATGGCGAACTTACTGACAGCCTTCAATTTAACTTTGCTCACCTTCTATTCACTGCCAACACAGGAAAGCGGATTTTGCAGGCCTGCCAAGTACGCTTGGTTCACCGAGACTTTGTGAGTGAAAGCCAGCGGACTATAATCTCTCTGACAAAATAAATTGCTTCCTGACATGTTGTTCAGACTGCTGTAAAGCAGGGACACGTGCAATCTCTGCATGTCACTTCTTATTGGGGTTGGTGTAACTATCAGCTTAACAGATCACAGTACAGATTTCTCTTCTATTACAGATGTGGCACGTGCCTGTAGATTACTGTCAGCACCCAATTGGTCTAGAGAGGACTACGACAAGTATAGTGTCAGATGATGAACAAAAGTCCTCTTTCTATTTCTTTGAAACAAATCATCTGAGAGCTGGAACCCAATTAAGGTCATTTTCACTAGAGACTTCTAAACAACAATCGCAACTCATATAGCAACTACAATTACCACGGCAACCAGTATAGACAGGCAGCACCTGATTGGTGACTGCAATGACAGTTTGCATTGCTGATATTTATAAGATATCCCTTACAACAGGATGCACTTAAGTAAGCTAGTCTTTTACTCTTGAAAGGAGTACAACAGGAGTACTATGGAACAATAACTGAGGTATGCCAGGTATAATATCATATTCAAACCCTCCCTAATAGCTTTTGCTTCAGATTAACATGAACTGAATTTCATCAGTGAATACAAATAAGTAGACAAGACTGTATTACTGATGGGAAATGTAACAAGAGTCTTTTCCATTACCTGCAGTGAATATCTTTGGTGTAATGGTATTCAGCTAAGTGTTGATATAAATGTCTTTTTCTTTTGACAGTGATTTCAAGAAAAGATTTTACACTAGAAAACTATGATAAAGTCATTGCTGTAAGAATTACTGAGCAAAGAATCATTATGTATACTTACATCTAATGTTTTACCATGACATCTAAATAAAGTAATATAATTCCTTTAAATGATAATAAATAAGACAGAAGAGAAAGCATTGATAATATTGTCTATATGGGCTTCATATCATATCAGCTCATTTATCAAAACTAATATCAATGTAGTATTAGCCTATGGTAATGTAGACTTGTGAATGATTAGATATTATAGCTCTTTATAGTTCTATATATGTTATACAATGATACACAAATATTCATCTATGCAGTCTTTATACTGACACAAAATATGGCTCTGATATTCATTGACAGGTAAACATTGCACGGTCATTTCTACATGTGTTTTCCTGATTAAAATACATCATATTTTCCATATTTCTTTACGATATCGTCCACATACAACAACCCATATACGGTGTGACATCATTTTTGCATACTAATACAAAGTCATACTTGTTTTATGCTCATCCACAGAATAACTCAGAAAACATGAATACGCCTGAATATACTACAGCTTCCAAGATATTGGTACATTATATTTCAGCTGAAATGAGCCATGTCAAATTGGTGGTGGTTCAGGACTTTTTCTTTAAAGGACTATTTGGACAGCTCTGGACTCTTTGCACATCACTAGCCAATGGGTTTTTCATGGTGTTTGTCTAACACTGGAGGCTAAGCTTGTCTCTTAGTTACCTAGTCCAATTAAGGGCTCATTGTTTGTGACTAGAACATGACCTTTGACCTTTGTATCCCATTCATTAAATTTTTGCCTTTTGGCTCCTCCTTGGACAGATAATCACAGCAATCAAATTTGTGTATGTATTCACATCTTCTCGAGATAACAACTCAATGAACTAGACAACAAAATAACCATTTCTTCCCAGCTGGCCAACTGCCAATGCAGCAAGTTTAGCTGGTTTTTTCCCCCCAGCCCATTTCTTGTCACCTCCCATAGAAATAATCCTCATGTCTCATCACCTTTGATAGAAATACTCCTATCACCAATTCGGAGCAAGGCATTTTGCCAATATGTACTTGAGGTGAATATGATGTGTATGATTCTTGGTTGTTCTCACTTCATTAATCCACACCTTCCTTGGGGACTTTTGCATCCACAGGTTATCATGAGTGAAAACAAAATGGAAAGCGGTAACAAAAGAAGAATGCCGTTCGAATAGTTTCTATACAAGCTCTAGGGTTGCTATACCATCGGAAAAGTAAGTGTCATTCATTGTACCTAGCATGCTGGTATATATAGTGGATGGAAGCTAGCAGGGCCTGTTCAAGCCTATTCTTGTTCAGAGGACTCGGTGTCGGCGGGAGGCTGGTAGGAGATGTGCTCATTGCCCGAATCCATGGTTCCGTAGGCCTGGTGCTGACCTCTGACCCCAGTGTGACCCATGCCCTGACCCTCACCGGCTTCGGCATCCTCTTGCAACACCTCTGGCACAAAGTCCTGTGGGAATTGAGGGGAAATGAGATACAAATGAAAAAAAGGTTATTAAACGGGATGAAATCCCTAACCATGTTCATATATAGTGACCTGCATAATTGATTAGGCCGTCTTACAGTGCAAGCGCCTCCTTTCCAGTTCGCTTTTAGTCGTTATGGGAGAAAAATCCCAGAGCTACTGTAGCACTCCAAGTACACCCTGGTGCTTGAATACAAATCCGACATCAAGGACTTACCAAGCATGCCATAAGAACGGAAATTTCTCTTGGCATATTAACAGCCTGGGGAAAAAAGTCTTTCCACAAAAGTAACTGCAAAAGGGAAGCTGCATGATTTCTTGTCATTTGGCATGAATGCATGTCACCAATGCACCTTCCTCCCTGCGTGACTTCTATTCCCCCTTGCCCTACCTTTTGTAATAACTTTTCACTATCAGCCAGCAAATTACATATCACTTTGAGAGCAATTCAGCCATTTTGTTGTAGTTGGTTTCATTTTTTTTGACATCTTAAATTACCACGTTCTACATATGATGCAAACAAGCACCAAATCGTTCAACACGAAACGTGCTGATCTTTGACAAGTATTTTGTTGCTGCCCATTTCAACTTAATGTTCCCACAAAGTTTCACTGCAATATATTGTTTTTCTCTCATCCACATCAACTCTATGCCCCATATCTATTTAAGATACACAACAAAATAAATGGATGTCATGTTTAGAATTCTAATCTACATTTAATAAACACTTTGCGTGCCACTGAACCAGTTGCTGCTTATTTGCAAGAGCATAGCATATCTATACACCTGCTTCAGTTGTGATGATCATGGAATCTTACATGCCTGAAGATCTGGGGACATGCAGAAGTCAATTTGTGGCAGACTCTTTGAGGACAAGTTGGAGGTCACGGAACAATTACACCATGGAACAATTACACCACATCTCAAGGTGTACAATAATGAGATATCACCGAGAGCTCAATCTCATCTCAAGCAAATGAGTGAAGTCCATGAAAACGTCTGAAGTCAAGGATGTCAGCCTGGATGCGTTACATTTGCATGAACCGGCACGCACCAAAACAGAAAGCACCACCCACGATTGCTATTAGCAAACGTGAACCATATGACATATCTTATCCTGTAGTTTTACTCTGATATGTTCAGTCAAACCTGCTCAAAGGCCACCTGTCTATAGTGGCCACCTGCCATATACAGCTACTAATGAAAATTCCCCTGAGAGGAAAGCCACCTGTCCATAATAGCCACTTTTTTCTTCTTCTATAGAGAGGTTTTACTGTATTAAAAAAAATCCCCTAATTCTCTAATTCTAAGTTAATGGATATTCCTCTTCCTTCCCCTTTACAGCCAGCATATCAACCTTTTTCTTTTTCTTTTTCTGTCCACCTCATTTCTATCAGACCAATTTGACCTCACATCTCGTTTCTCCTCACACTTGGCGGCATCTATCTTCTTATGTCCCCCTCCCACCTAATACTGCTGGATGATTTTTTTTCTCTCCTAACCTCCTCACTTTCCTCTTTTCCTCTCTTACTCACCTCTCAGTCTTGTTTTATTGCAGTTTTAGAAATAAAAGAAGACTTTTCCTTTTTTTTTCATGCACTACAAACTACATAAGTACACAAATCCTTACTACTCAAGTTTTCCCCATACCTTTACTCATGCCTAATGGTCATGTTAGCATATTTCACTTTGTTAGTCTATCTGTGTTACTCTCATATTCTAAGTCCCCAAGGGCTGCTTCCAGGAGGATTTTTATCTTTTTTTTTTTCTTTTGCATGTATTATATTTTTCCATGTCTATTTGCCCTTTCACAGTATTCACCCCCACCCCTTTTTTGCAGCAATAAGTGTTAGTAGAGGACTTGAGAGAAACAGGAATTCAGCTGGGATTCAGTGACTAATGGGCCACAAATGTCATTCTTAAGTGGCTGAATTAAAGGGGATGTGGGATTGCCCGTGCAGTGACACGTGTAGTCAACAAGGGACAAGGCTCGCCGAGATGTTTTCCACGTGCTTTGCTGTGCACTCTCAATGCCCTGCATGTCTCAACGGGTACGTCCATCCTGCGCTTGAAGGGCAATGTCTCTTGTCAGCTCACGGACCAACCACTTTCAAAGCAAAAGTTTTCGGTTTGAAATGAACAAATCAGGTGATAAACATTGCAGAACAGTTTTGCTAATGTATATCAAAGGATTAATCAATTACACAGTCATCAGTATCTGATATTTTGAGAGGGGAGGTCTTCATTTCGAAAAGTTACAAGATGTTATATTCAGCGCTGCATGCTGGCACTTGTCTGACAGTCCAGATTGGCAAAAATTACTGTTGGACCAGTAACCTTTTCAGGAATGGGCCTGTAAAAAGTGGAAAAACTGGGTACCTACTGGTCCGACAGACAGGTTGGACAGGTAGGAAAAAATGGGTCAGTGTGCAGCCCTGTTATATTGTGCACATTTTCTGAATAAATGTTCAGATTTAAGAAGTTTTTGAATGGCTCAATTATTAAACATAGGAGTCTTGAGTTGAAAGGTCTAGACGAGAACAATATCAGGAAGAACGTCAGATCAATTTTTTTAGTATAGTTCTACGGATTGGGAGGCCTTTAATGAGGTTCCCTGCAAACACTCTGCAAATCTACCCACTTGGAGAGAGCTACACTTTCAACTCGGGCCTCTCCGACTTCTTAAGGGAGTGCAAAGATAACAACAACAACAACAACAACAACAACAATTACTACAACAACAACAACAACAACAACAGCAAACAAGGACTGACTGCATGTCCTATGATTGCAAACTTCATCTCGCACAGAGTTCAAATCTGTCGGGACAGACACATCCCCAAACTTATCACCCTAAATATCTCTGACGTTCTCTATTTCCAATATCCAGCATGGGGCTATACCTCTTTTGAGAGATGGGGGAGAGGATGAGTGTGGAGAGGGGAGAAGGAAGAAGAGTGAAAAAGACAAAGAAAGAGAGGGAGAGAAAGAGATAGAGAGAAGGGGAGACAGTGAGTGAGAGTGACAACCTAATCATAGCGTTGAGCCCTGACAAAATAAAAACTGGCACACCAAAATTCAAAGTATCCCAATATCAAATTGTGGGAGAAAATGAGAGACAAATCAAAAGGGGGTAGGTAGGTAGAGACAGAGGGGGAGAGAGAGAGGGGAGGGGGAAGGGAAAGGGAGAAGGAGAGAGGAGCAAAGAAAAGCTGGAGAGAAAAAGATTCATTTCAAAATACAACTCTACAAACTGAAGCCCCCAAATTTCTCTCTTGGATTTCCTCCATATCCAGCTTTGAGAGCCATGGATTGTGGCCAGTGAAGCATTATGAATGACTTTTATATTGAAGCATCCATAGATGCAGCGATGGACCTCAATGGGTACTGGTAGTCCATGCAACGCTGCATATTGTAGAGTCGTCAACATTCACACACCAGATCAGGGAGGTCACAGTGAGCGGCAAGGGAGACACTAGTGTGTTGCATCCATCTCACTACTGTAAAACTTTCGTGAACTGCCGCCGGCACCCAGTGCATCGTGTAGTCAAAACCCTTCATGTGTATTTTGCTTTCACTAATCTTAGCTCCTCGCAAATTTCACAAATTGTTTTGTGCACATGAAAATGTCTGGTTTACGTTATGTGATATCAATCATCAAATTGGGGGAAGGGGGGTTGTACATTCTTTTGTTATGACATGAAAGAAACATTTGAGTTTTCAGGGAGCCTCAAGTGGAATCGGGGAGACTTGGCAGCCATATATTATCATTGCTATTGGCTTAATCAATTTTTTCCGAACTTTATGTAACTTTGCAGATTCTATTGACCACCAGTTCTTGTTGAAGGCAAAATTTAGGTGCACATCTCGGGTCCATTTCATGAAAGTCTTATGAGAGACTTCACAAAATGGATTTTAGTTCTCTTTGAAGGTCTCCTCATAGCTACATATGAGTGACTTTGACCATTCTGAGATTTATGTAAAGACTTTTATGTGATGACTTCATGAAACGGACCCCTGGACTGATTCTCATGCATACCAAATGGCAATGCCATCTCCCAAGCAATTAAAGTGTCGAACAAAGCAAAAAGCAGTTCCCAAAAACAAAGGCTGCATGCTTCCCAAAAGGTTATTGTTTTTAATATTGATTGCAGATAAAAGACAATAGAATAAACATAATCATTTGACCACTCTACCATTATAGCTCAGCTCTGTAAAACGGAACTACAGTGTAGTTTCAGTCACATTATGTAACACTACGATGTCATGAATTTTCAATTTGTTTGATGATCGAGTAAAAATATTTGCAGTCTTGATATTTCTAGATACCCGAGAGCTGGACAGGTGGTTCGCGTACCAACTTTGGAATCGCATGACATCAGGCAGTGAAGCTCGTCTCTCATAAAGTAGTGAGCTTATCATCTTCTGGTGCAGCATATTACTTCTATTCCATCTCCAGAGAAAAGAGAGACCGTCAGAATCCTATGTCAACAATAATATTCTGCTCACAGAAATTAATATCAGGACAAGTGCCTTTTGTTAATAAGAAACTGTTGAGTCCCCAGCATTTAAGTAGGCTCAAGTTGATGTTTAGAATTCCACATACTATTGTGGCATTGTATAAATATGTGTGTGTGTGTGTGTGTGTGTGCGCGCGTGTGTGTGTGTGCGTGTATGTATGTGTGTGTGCGTGTGTGCATGTGTGTACGTCTGTGCTGGTTTTATCTTATGCCACTACTTTTACACAACCTTAGTATAACCAGACTTTTTAAATGCTATCATCTGACTCTTCTTTTCTGCCATGTTGACAAGTGACAAAAAAAAAGAAGATAATACGTACTTGAAATATAGACAGAAGAAAGCTATTCAAAAAAAAAAATAATGTGAAATAAGATAATTTTGAAATATCACGTCAGAATAATGAAGTTACTCAGGAAATGAGCACATACTGTTTTCTTTTTTTTTTCCGAATAGATGACAGACACACTGTATCCTGCCGAAACTGCAAATGTCATATCAAGTTGATTTCAAGAAACATATTCTGCATTAATTTCCTCCTAGTGCTCAACAGAGTATGAGGAATGAAATACCATGTCAACCTCTGCTCTGTAAAAAGCTTTCATTTCAATTTACACAATACTGTATGGAGCACCCAATTAGTGGATTTACTGTCAGACGTTCAAAATGAATATGAAAATATGAACGACCGAGAGAGAAATAAAAATGTCTGTAGCATTAAACATAAAGGAAGGAAACTGGGGTGGGGAGAGAGCAAAAAATACAGAGAAAATAAAATGCACTTCACATGTGCAACATTAGCTTCATGGCTGAACCCAATCGAACATCGCACACAAAATGCTCCCACGGTTCACTCTAAACAAATCACACACATTTCTTTTTCTTTCTGCTTTTTTTTTTTCATTATCAGCAGCTTGCCTCAAGATGGTACAAGAATGTCCAATTTGAAAGATTGATGGGAAACTTGATCCATTGGCTCCATCACTTATTCCCTTTTTTCCCACTCTCCACCGTAGCTTAACATGGAAAAGGTCAACACTCGCCACTTCAGGAGAAAAAAAAAATCAAAGGAGGCTGCTCATCTTTCATGATTTCAACATTTCTTATAAAAAAAAAACCCACAAGAGTACCAGTATATCTCTCTTCAAATTGTTGTTTTGTTATTGTCATTGTCATTGCTGTTTTTTTTTTATGTAATACAGTTATAAAGTACATGAATTACCTATATAGTGTAATACACAACAAATATTCCAACAATGTCTGATGCATATTCACAGCAATTTGGGGACTATAGCTTGCTGGTATAAATTCAAGGCCTGTATACTAGTGTTTTGAGAGAATAAAAAAGAATTTGAGAAAATAACTAATGATTATTTCATACACAAAGGTCCATTCCAGCCCCAGCATTTATCAATCACCTCCCATATTTCAATATATCTAACTGGCCCTTGTGCCTTCACAGTGGAAAAAAAAAACAAGAAGAAAATGATCAATTTGTTTTGTTTCTGAGGCCCAGCAAAAATTGGAATGACCATGCCTCTCCCAGGGTAGGGTAATATTGGAATGGTAATGAAAGAAAGAACGAAAGAAAAAAAATCAAAATGAATTTCTAGAATTCCGATGAAATTGTTGTTTTTAAGACAGTGCATTTGACTGGGAGGGAAATATTTATCAGAAGTCGGCATCTTTCCTGGTAGAAGTCTGTCTGCACCCAAAGTACATGCAGCGTTGTTCAAGGATTACTGCACACCACACCTAGCACATGCCATGAAATTGATGAAACACATAATCTACAATTATTATAACAGGAGGACTTGCAGTGAACAAATAAAGAAGTATGTAGACAGACAGGGTAGGTGACACATGGACATTATCATAGGGGTAGGGGAGGGGGAAGTGGTCCTTATTTAGGAGCACCAAGAAGTTGAATCGCCATGTTAACAGGATTATAACACGATTATTTAACATTGCATATCTGATCACCAGTCCCATGCCAACATGCCCACCAATATAACTTTATAATTGTATTATTTTGGGAGTACACAATGAGGCCTTTTTTTAATGTGGAAGGCTTTTAGGGTTTTTTCCCCCCCTTGCTTTTAAGAGGAGGATAAGGGACTTCTAGCAGGCAAAGGATGCAAAAGTGGTCCTGATTTCTGAATGAGCCACGTAGGAGGGTACAAAGCTGACTACAGCATGGATGAAAACTTGAACCAGTTAAATTCTATACATCCCGCTCTAGATCGTGCTTTTATGGGTTAAACAAATAATTTGGGATAAAGGTGTAACAGAACTTGACTCAAATTTTAGCTCATGTGCTGAAATGTTTTCTTCGTTCAAAATCACTAAAACATTCATAATCCCTATGACCATCAAGATCAAGTATTCAGTAATGTTCCCTGCCTTCAAACCTTTGATGAAATGTGAATAATAAAAAAAAGATTCATATTTTCCAACCATGCTAGATTAATTGCACCTTTTAAGGTTTCTTGCACCTTTTAAGGTTTCATGCAGCTGCATTCAGCTGTAAGGCTATTATTTTCACTAAATATTCAGTTGAACCTGGTGTTCTCAACTGCAAAGTGGTACACCTCTTAAAAGACACATGCCAAAAAGTCCTAAACATCTGCTCCAAGATAATTCCATACACGTGCAGGCAGAGGGTGGTGATATCCCCTTGGCTCTAAATCACATCTCATTGGCAGACTCTATCACAAAGCGCCCTTCTACATTTACCAACTGTGTGAATTTCATCTGGAATGCAATTAATCTGGAGGCTAGAAAACCAACAGAACAGGCGCTAAAAGGAAAGAATACAAAGTGTCAGAAAGAGAAAGAGACAGATAGATAGATAGATAAAGAGAGAGAGAGAGGGGGAATTTCAAGTTAAGATCAAATGGTATGCAGAAAAAAAAAATATGATGAGATAGATAAAAGTAGAAATTTGACATATTTTGAGGGATACAGGATAAAATGCAGAATAAAGAAAACATTAATTATCAATGAAGAGACATCCCAGACACTAGTGAAAAAGTGAGAGCAGAGGGCCTGAGAGAAAGAGAAAGAGAAAGAGAGTGAGAAAGGGGAGATACAAACAGACAAAGGAGTGAGAGAGAGTTTGGGCTCTAAACAAAGCATATGAACAAGATGCTGCATAAAGTGCTTGCCTGACTGCCCATGGCAAGTGAAAATCATTGGAACTATGGGAAAAAAATGCTTTCTCGAATTGGGCAAGCAAAAAGTTTTGAAGCCACCTCTGTTTTTCACTCCCTCCCTCCCCCCGGCAAACCCACAAAGTCAACCATACAGAAGCCCAAAGATAATGACAATTTAGTGATGCAACACACTTTAATTTCATTTCAGCAAACTTCCAACACTTTCGTAAAGAAACCCCACTGCAATGCAACACCAACACTTGATCGAGCCATGTTTGTTACTTCAACGTGTTTAGGCATGCAAATCAATGTGTGCTGCTTATTGAAATGATTGTGTTTTATTAAGCCCTTGACTTACAAGTGATTTTCTTACATCATTTTGTTATACTTCTGGACTTCATTTTTGGGCAAGTAAAAGTCATGTTCAGGCAAGTGTTCTGCAATAATTTCAAAATCTGCTTGCCTGACCAGGCAAGTGGTGGTATGTAGCACCCTAATGAAATGTCATCCATCCAAGTAATACTGTGGAAAGTAATTGAAATGATGCATAAACCTGCTGTATGAGGGAACAATCCATTCCATCCATTCTTCTGAAGTCTAAGCATTGGAAACTTGACAGTAATGACTTACTTGTAAAATACCTAACCCTCTCAGGAGCACAAACTTAATATATCATATTGACGCTTTACCAAACATGTCACTATGAGGACCAAAAGAGTTAAATGTAGACTATTTCTAGATGAATCAGATACAAGTTCCTTGCCTTTTCACCTTTGGCAGTCCACTGTGATATATACCTCCACTGACTGCAGAACTACAGTTCATAGATAGCTGCAATCTGTATTAGCATACCACACTCATCATTTTCCATCATCCAGTGATGGTGAAAAAGAGATTGAGTGGGGTGGGGTTGGGTACTGCTGAGGGGCAGAAAATCACAAGGATTATTGCCTTCTCGCACTTGAGGACTCCTTAGCAACCCCAGCTGAACACTGGGACAAACAAAAAATTAACACTTTGTATGCATGAAAATTATTGATTTGTAACACCGCGACAGGCTAGCCAAGACTTGACCTCTGTTCCCGGGGAGGATTAAAGGTATTGTTTACCATTGGGAGCAGTGATTTTACAAATGTTTGAGTAATCACATTTGATGCATATGTGTAGGTCAGTTGTACCACAAAACATCCTACCATATACAAATTTTGCAATAAAGCCTAAAATATAAGGAGATATCACTATTTTTTTACTAAACCATAACTGTCGATGGTTTAGTCTAGAAACAATTTTATTATAACTATTGTTCACATTTGCATATTTAACAATACTTACCCCTGATTGTAATGATTCAAATTTTTACATTGGTTGTCTTTATCCCGAACTCACATTTTAGAACTATTTTGAAGCACTAAAGCTGGGTTTTTGTTTCATCTACAAAATTAATGGTGAATAATTCCTTTAAAGGGATCATATTGATTGCAGTCAAGATCATTGCCAAACCATCGACATCATCATCAGGCATAAAGAGAATCCTTGGAGAGAGGCTAATTAGGAAGAGAGCCATGGATAGTTCCTAAGACCAATAAGATTAGCAAAGAGAAAAGCAGAGAAGAGGAAAGGGAGTTGAAGGCAGGTAGGCATTTGTATTCACAGAGCATCAACACACCACTCTACCATCTTGCACATACATATAATATATGTAGATACACGGCAGATCAACATAAAGATAGACCTTAATTG
The DNA here is from genome assembly GCF_040938485.1 of Diadema antillarum. Lineage (NCBI taxonomy): Eukaryota > Metazoa > Echinodermata > Echinoidea > Diadematoida > Diadematidae > Diadema > Diadema antillarum. The sequence goes on along the minus strand of NW_027271590.1, from coordinate 231,184 downwards.
GAAACATGTCTAATTCGATAAATGCCCAGGAACAGATAGCCAGCAAGCCACTCTTAATCAGCCGGGTAAACAAAAGGCCTTTTTTTTCCCCCTTGGGTAACAATATATTGCTTTCTCTTCGTCAACAAGGGATGGCTTTGTCAGATACGACCTCCCAGCAGTAGACCCCAGTATGTCAGTACATACAGACCTGATGGTGGAGAGCATCAAGGACATCAGTCTTTTGCTAATTTTGGAAAATGCAATTAAGTAATATTGCAGGCCACAGGAAGGGCAGTATTACTACAGGTTCATTTGCACGTTCACATTTGTCACGCCATTCCACAAAATAGTGAACCACACCATTAGAGACCTCACAGGGGTAGTCGGTGGTTGATGATATTTGGAAGGGGCGAGGGGATAGGGGATAGGAGTGGAAGCCGCTTAACCCCCTGTCTGCTCAAAATACGGACTGGCACAGGAAATCCCATAGTGTTGTACACACTGACTGACGTCCCTGGCAGAAAAAGGGTTAATTGTGATGACTACCCCATGTCGCCCTATGTTATGCACTTTAGATGAATAAATATTTTTTTGGTGGTATTGTTGTTGTTGTTGTTGTTGTAATTGCCACAGCTCGTCCTGCTCTCTATTTCTCTTGTGCATTCACTCCCATCAACAGCATTGCCGCATGTATTACTGATGTCACTGCAACTCGCCCTGTAAAGATATGTGATATGTATGGGTTCAAGTGGAACAAACACTCCATGCTCTTGACTTGCGGATTTGGGTTGCAACGATATAGATGATGCAGTAGTGGAGTGACAGTGGATCGGGGGTGGGGGCAAAGGGGGTAGGGGCGAAGGAGGTGGGGGCGAAGGGGGTGGGGGATAGTTAAAGCCAGTCACAGTCGTTCCAGTGTCAGGTCGTCTCTGAATCGCATCCACATTTGCCACAAGGTGGAAAAAAACAAAGCATGCACACACACACACACACAAGCACACACACACACACACACACACACACACACACACACACACACACACACGCACGTGTACACCATGGACCAAATGATGTGGTGATTGAGATTCATAGCCGTGCTTCCACTGTCTTACAGCTCTTTCGTCCTGAATTCATTATGTGAGAGCCGGGCACAATGTGCACACATTAGATTCTCCTGGGCTAGCTAGACGGTGTAATGTCCAACTCCTGTTGCATCTCGAGGTGCTCCCTTTAAAGTACCCACACAGAAGATCAGCAGAAAGGGTACAGAACGTTGAGTGTCTTCTATCCTCATTCATCTCCATTCCCCCTAACTCTCTCTCCACAGTATAAAGAGAAATGCAGAAGAGCCCAATTTGTCACTTTACTATAGAAAAGGAGCGAGAAGAAAAGAAAGCCATTAGGAGATTTATGTCGTCTCGCCGAAGTGTGTCATTTTGGCATGCCTTTAATGATTCTCTTTTAGGAAAGCAACTTCATGGAGAATGTATGGGTGGGTGTCTGTATTTGGGGGGGGGGGGTGGTTGGAGTGCACAAATGAATGTGGCACCTTCCAGGTTTTTTTGGTCAGCTTTTAAATGTCACAAAAGGGTTTCTGAAAGTGGTGAGATGTGCACACATTCATTGCTTTAGTTGTCACAGTGCAGCTTGTGTGATGTTGCTACCTCTCTGGGCTTCATTTTCACTCTTGTACATATGTTAATCCCACACACATTTGGACTTTCACATACATTTCTCACTATTTCAAGCACTTTTCTATCTCTCTGACTCCACTGAGAGACTTGGATCAAGTTAACATCAGATAAACAGAAACAAAAAACACCCCTTTGTAACATGAACTATTGAAACATGTGCTCATGATCCGAATATTCATAACATTATATCTTCCTGTAAAGGTCATGTGACCTAGTCAGTCCCTGGCCTATCTGCTATTCTGTCACATAGCATGCCATCTAATATCAATTATCCCTGTTCATAAATAAGCTATAATGTACAAACTCAAAAGTAAGCCGCTGCTAGCAAAACTGGCCCATATTTATGAAAGTAGTTTAAATTTAGTGCATGGTTTATGCAAATTTCTTCTGCATGAATATGCATGACAGATTGTGTACATCAACAGACATCATCCAATAATAACAGCATGTTGATACTCGCTTGTGTAAGGTATGCCTATTTCAAGCTTATGTCAGTCCACAGCCTACAGTTAGGCCATGGATTTGATTTAATCCACTTTCAAGAATATCGGCCAATGAGTCTACATAATCAGTCTGTCATGTCTAAGGTTTGGACCTCAAAGCTAGCCCCGTAACTTTGGAGGTGACCTAGCAGAACTCCTTAGCAGGGCCTGGCGGTTAATGCACTAACTGCAGTGCTAACCCATATGTATCAAATAAGGTGTGAGTGCCTAATGGGCAAAGATTTTAGATTTAGTCCAATGCTATCAGCAGACCATTTTCTTCATGTTCTTTTCCTGCAACTCAGTAACAAACCCATTTCACTCACTTGCTGCATGCCCCCCAATCAATTTCTCGGGCAGGAATGCACTTGGTTGTTGCTAGGTAGAGTCTTCAATCCCCTCTTGGAGTGTTGGTGTGGACATTATACTGTATACGCTATATATTTAACGAGTCTAAATTTTCGTGAATTGGGACTTCCCAACAATTTCACGAGTGGTTAAATTCACGATTGTGGAGCACAGTACTGAACCGAGAATGTATGTGCGCACATCCCTTTCATGTCAGAATCAGAGTTCATATTTTGGTGTGTTTTTAAATTCGGGAATAGCATCTGATTCGCGAAATTTGTGAAAATAAAAACCTCGCAAAATATTCTGCATATAATACAATAATATGACAGGCATGCAATTCATTAATATTCTTTCATACCTTCATCCCCAAACTCATTTTTAGACATGAATGTGAAAACATGATGCTTTATGCTTGATTTCATTGTTTCAATGCATACAAACACACATCCAACATTTATACATACATGTAAAACAAACAAACAAACAAACAAATAAACAAATGATGGGACATACTGTATATAATTAATAATATTATTATTATTATTATTATCATTATCATTATTATTACTATTATCATCAATATTATTATTATTATCATTATCATCATTATAATCAATATTATTATCATTATTACTATTATTATCATTATTATTATCATCATTATTGCTATTATTATCATCATTATCTTTATTATTATTATTATCATTATTATTATTATTATTATTATTATCATCATTATCATTACTATTATTGTCATGATAATCATTATTATCATTATCATATGGAAACTGGATGGTTGACTTCTGCCAAGAAGCAGTGTGGTCACAATTCCATTTGCATCCATCCCATAAATTGCATCGTCAAAGCTCTCATCCATAAGAAGCAAATATGCATTATTATTGACTAAGATTAACTCTTATAGTTTTCATGATAAAACAATGCCATGTCTTACTCTCAACAGTTTTTCTGTATGCTATGGTGATTTGACATAAGAAACAAGGCAATCGCCAAATTGTGTCTCGCCCATTCGCGTACAAGGAATTAATATTTTTTATAACTCCAAGAAGTTAATTGACCTGCTTATGACCTTTGACCTTGTGGTGACCTTCAACACCCTAAGGGACATTTATCATCCAAGTTTGGTCACAAACGGACAAAGGGATCAAAAGTAATGGGCCACAATCAAAACGCGCCCTAAAAGCATAACATTGGGCCCTAAAAGTTTGTTGACCCTGTCTGTGACCTTTGACCTTGTGACGACCTTCACCTCCCCAAGGGACATCTTCCATCCAAGTTTGGTCACAAACGGACAAAGGGATCAAAAGTTATGAGCCATAAACGAAATGCGCCCTAAAAACTTTAAAATTGGGCCCTAAAAGTTCGTTGACCCCTGTCTGTAACCTTTGACCTTGTGGTTACCTTCAACTTCCCAAGAGACATCTACCATCACCGAATTTTGATTGCCATTGTAGCAACATGTGCTGAGTTACGTGTGATAAGAGAGTCTTGCAAGTAAACTTTAACGTATGACCTCAAATGACCTTTGACCTTATCATATGACCTCTTATGGCACCATAACATGAAGGTACCCCCAGTGCATCCATCACCCAAGTTTGATTGCCATTGTAGCAACATGTGTCGAGTTACATGTGTTAAGAGTCTTGCAAGTAAACTTTAACGTATGACCTCAAATGACCTTTGACCTTATCCTGTGACCTCCAACGGCACCATAACATGAAGGTACCCCCAGTGCATCTATGACCCAAGTTAGGTCGTAATCCAAGGAACTTATGTGAAGTTATTTGTCAAAAGAGAGTCTTGCAGGTAAACTTTAACATAGAAAAGAGAGTCTTGCACATACTCTTTAATATATGACCTCAAATGACCTTTGACATCATCACATGACCTCTGACAACACCATAACATGAATATACCCCTAGTGCTTCTATCACCCAAGTGTGGTTGACATTGCTGTAACAGTTGCCAAGTTATGCATCATAAGAGAGTCTTGCAGGTAAACTTTAACATTTGTGACGGACGACGGACGACGGACGACGGACGACGGACGACGGACGGACGGACGACGGACGACGGACGGACGCCATTTGGATCCCTTAGTCTCGCCGTCACCTCCAGTGGGCGAGACAAAAAAGAAAGAGCAGCCGAACTAATAGGTGGCTATCTAGTTATACCACGGATGTAAGTGACACACACAGGAGTGTGTATACATTGAATCAAGTGTATAATGAGGTACCTGCACCACACCAGGGACCATAAAACTGCCACCCTTGGTAAAATGGCTATAAACGCACTGAACAAAATTGTGCACACAGGACTATGCCCACGACACTTGGAACTACCATAACCAAGAAAAATGAGGCAAAAACAGGTGCATTTGTCTTGAAACTCTTATGTATATGATATCCTTCACACTTGATGATGATAGCCACAAAATTTGACATCAATCACTGAATTTGTGATTCCTTTAACTTTCCTTTATGCGAGCAGAATTTCACAGAACTTCATTAATGTAGTGTGTACAAAATATGAAAAAAAAAATATTCACTACGGCGACATGTGGGACACATTGAAACACACACACACACACACACACACATATATATATATATATATATATATATATATATATATATTTCTTTTTTTCTCAATAATGTGTAATTTTCATCTTTTAGTTAGTTTACTGGACAGGCCCAATCTCCCGAAGACTAAAACAATCCATCTGAAACATAATAATTACGGAGGTCAATTTTTCAAAGAAAAAACAAAGAGAATGGTGTGATAGATTTGAGGAATTCAAAATAACTATATCCATGGTCTTTAAGGGGTAGTTCCATCTGACCTGGAATATTCCCCGTTATTCCAATTCCCCCTCCCATTGCCCCCCCCCCCCCAACCTCCAGCTCCTCTTGATCTCCCCCTCCCCCTTTCCCCTGTCACCCAAGATTCATAGACTGCCATTAATATGCATTCTCTCTGTGCAGCATTTACCAGTCTCCTCAAGCCCTCCTCAAGCCTACAGGGGGTGATCCAATTTTCAATTCATCAGGGAAAGGCTTGTGGCTGACCCCTGACATGCACAAACGAATCGCAGCAACTCAAGATCAACATTTCCTCAGCACCTAACCCAATAGTTGTGAAAGCTGATGAACCAATAGTTGCACAAGCTCTGTTGAGCATTCTTTCATTTTCTTGGGAGGGCTGGGATGTCCATTTTTTTTTTTCTGGTAACTGAGGTGGAGCATTAAGGTATGCTTGCTCTACGAGTTTCTAGCTTTTTCACACAATATGATTCATAGACGGCAGTCAGCATCTCCGACAGTACTGTGTCAGGGTTTGGGCAAAAGAGTCTCCAGATATGGTGATGAGATGTGAAACTGATTGCTAAATTTCCCTCAATCTGCTTTGTATGGAGATTAGGCATGTCCAATCACCTTAACCCTACCGACTCTGAAGCATGTACGGTTACACGCCCCTCTCCCCAAAAGTCACAAAACAGCCCATTGCTGCCTTTGTGCACATAATATTTGGAGTGGTGTGTAAAATGTGTGTCTTTATCTTGGTCATATCATCCCTGCATCACTCTTACTCAGCGAATTAAACCCTATACAAACATATCATTGGGTGGGAATCGATGTAAAATTGTATGAAATTTCCCATTTCCTTCAGTGAGCACAGGTTGACATCACATTGTATATAACAAGGAATCTCTGCATGCTAAAAATTTTACAAAAATAATGTGTTATATCTCACCAGTGACTATTAGATGTACTGCAATGACAACTTTACAGAAATTTCACATCAAGACAACCTTACTTCTGTTTCAAAACATCTACATTACTCTGTATCTGAAGACCACCATCTTCAGTTTCTCGTCTGATATTACAAATATTTCTTCCTACCCATACTGTCTCCTTCCCAACATCCAATCAATACACACTGATGCAGACAAACAATGGCACATGGAGTCCATAAGTCACACTCCTGATTCAAACACTGTAGGAAAGGAGAAGGGGAAAAAGAATAAGAAGGAGAAGAAGGAGAAGGAGGAAAAAGATTAATGTCCCCTAGCTGATTTCAATCTCTGGTACAGCTTAAACTAATGTTTGCTGACAACAAATGATACCTTGTCTCCACTGTGTACGGAGCCTGTCTAAAGCCATTTGATACTCTAGACAGGAGAGAAAATGAGGAGAGAACTGAAGCTGTATGTTCATTGCCTTGAGCTTGGAATATCTCATCAATATTGATAGTTTGTTGAACAATTTGTGTTCATCAAGGCAATCATATCCCCCCATACCCAGTCTCTCTTAATAAACCTCAAAGACATGGTATTTTCTATATATGTATATAACTGCTTATCCTGCTTTAATGTCTAAAAGAGTTCTTTTAAGGTCCAACAGATTTATAAGTAGTATGTACATATCATGATGGTGTTTCTTTGAGATCAACATATATCATGATGGTATTTCTTTGAGAATGAAATTAAATGGATAGAACTTGAAACTGAATGCAGTGTCTATACAGTGCCAAAGGTACTGTTGTATAAGCATATATGAGCATCTAACAGAGCTTTAAAGTAATTTCATGGGAGATGTAAACCTTTACCTTGGTGGAAAGTCAAGTTCCATCAAAAGTTACACTCACCTAGATCCCTTTGTGAAAAGTAAAGTACCATTACAAGCTCCATACATCTTAATACCTTGGAATTTTCAACAATGTTATCATTTTATTTAAGGAAAACAATAACGAAAACTGCTTTCAGCATCTCAAGGAGGAACTGGGTTAAATTGTGAGAGGGACAAAGTACAGGAGGTCTTTTAAGGAACTCTATATGGTGCTACTGATAATGAACCACTGCCTGAGAATCAAAGCAAATTTCCTTTAGACAACCAAAATGTTTTGTTGTTACACACATAAAATCACATTTGTCATAGCAATATCCACACAAGCCCCTCATTGAACAAGGAAGCTTCTACAATGAAAGTTGACATCACTGTAAAGCTGGAACATACGCATCCATGTTAAAGAGTAGACCATCCTCTGTCTTTATCGTCAGAGTACTGCATATTACATGCATGCATCTTCTATTCATCAAATGACTTTAACCTGTTGAGGATGAGTCCCGAGTACACTCGGGCAGGTGTCTATGGGAAATGCGTGGTGTGGCAAAATCAGTCTGTCCTAAATGGGTTAAAGCTACTGGTAGCTTTATCAAACATCTTCTCTTCAAGTTTTTCACAACATTTCCAGGTCTAGATGCTTAACTGGTGATGTTTCCATTTTTTTCTTTTGTATTAAAAAATTTCCCCTTTTTTCTCATCTTTTTTTTAAAACGGAGAGAGAGAGAAAGAGAGAGAGAAAATGGGGGGGGGGGGGGGGGGGGGGGGGGGGGAGACACAACTGTAAGCTAATCAAAGAACAGTCAGATTTACTGGTAAATGGTTCTAGCCTAAATGTCAGACAGGTGTACCTCACATCTGTGAGTATTCAAAGAAGAACACAAAGACCTCTTGAGTCACTAAATGCCTTGGAAAATTCCTCTCTCATTCTATGCCACTCAATCCAGCCAATCATGAGGTAGAAATGATCTGGGTCTCATGTCCAACTGTTCTATTATGATTCTCTTTGCAAGGTTCTCTTTTCTCACTCGCGTCAATTGAAGTCACTAAATCATGCTGAAAATTGTTCAAAAAGTTTAGCACCTGCACTCATTCTGGGAAGAAAGGGCTGGAGAGTGTATTCTCTGCATTAAAATCAGCTTTTGCAATCCATGTGACAATTGATGAACTAAAATTCATGAAAATTCATGAATTGTGAATCTTAATTCTGAGTGTTTTTCTTTTCGGAGTAGACCTTTACCTACGTAGACCTTTACCAAGGTAGACAAAAAATAATCCACAATTGATCAATTATCCCCCCTCACAAAAAAACCAACAACCCAAAAGTAAATCACACATTTCTACTAAAAATGACCTGTTACAATGGCTCATTTCCTTTTCAATCATTTCCCGACTATTAAAATGACAGATGATAGCTAAAGAAAGATGGGATAGGCTGTGTTAACTTCAAGGGTGTGCACTAATATCAAATGCTGATCTATCACCCCAGGTTCATATGCATGCAAATTTCACTGAATCAGTCTGGCTTCAGCCCTACAGAGATAAGTACCTTGGTTCCATTTATCTCTAGCAAATCAGTTACATAGCTTTGACGAATGTCTCAATAATCTCTTCCAATATTTCTGTAAACAGAAATGAGTTAATTTCCACCGACTACTGTATACGCTATATATTTCGCGAGTCTAAATTTTCGCGATTCGGGAATTCTCGGCGATTTCGCGAGTGGTTAAATTTGCGATTGTGGAGTCGTGTACTGAACGGAGAAGTGTACACTCGTGCGTCACATTCACATTGAGATCAGAGTCAATATTTTTGCCGGTCTTTAATTTTGCGAATAGCACATGACTCGCGAAATTCGCGAAAATAAAAATCTCGCGAAATATTCGGCGTATACAGTATATAACCTGTTCCCAAACTTGTATGACAAAAAATCTTTAGATTGTTGTCCTACTATGGCGATTCTCATCTGTTTGTATTATCACTTTCTTAACTATTGCTGTAAAATACATAGTTTACAAATGGAAGACACTACCCGCACTTCATTTACGCATGCAGTACGGTACGTACCTAAACCTTGTGTACATACAAGGAGAATAAGGCTGCTTGATCATGCAAACTGTATCTATCTCACTACTTACACTGGTACACTGCAAAATCTAGCAATACCTATCGGAAAGAAGAACATAACTTTAAAAAAAAAAAAAAAATCTTTTTTTTTGTGCGTGTGTCCATCATGCAGGTAGCAATAGGAGTTGATACAATCGTGAAAGGGAACGGGAGATTTCCAGGTGGAGGCTAAACACACAACAGCGTTTTATTGGCAGATCATGTTATTCCTGGCGCTTTCCAAGCGTAAAGGTAATTTCCTGACGGGGTGGAGAGGGGAAGGGAGTGAGTCACATTTCATGATGCCTGAATGGTTTACAAATGAGGTCTGCAAAGCATTAATAACAAAATAGGGGGAAAGGGACAAGAGTGAGATATTGAAAAAAGGGGGGGGGGGAGAAAGAAGATGCTATTTAGCATGCTCTTGTTGGCATACTGTAGGTTGATTTGCCACATTATGGTATAACTTGCCACATGAACATGTGCAAGACTATCTGGTTCTATACCACTTTGCTTTAGCTGTGTTTGGTTTTTAATATTTCAATGTTCATTTATTATTGGTGGTATCCTTGAGGGAAAGCGTATGTAGACAGCGGGAGGGAGGGAAGGAACAACCATCAGTCACGATTTCCTCTGGCTTGACACACTTAAATGAAATCGCAATATGAGAGTGAAAAGACGAAATCCCCCCAAAAAGGAACCCGATTTGATTCGGGGATAGGGAACCCAAAGTGCCTCTTTGTCTGTGCAAACTTGGAAGTTTCTCCATCACAACCACACATTAATGGAGCTGCATTGTGATGCAGTCTTACATCCACAAATACATGGAGCCAGGCATGTTGTATTTTTAGGATTTGTAGGCACCCACATACTTGCAAATGGCTTTAAAAATGTATGTGTGTACGTGCAGGTGGGCGTGTGGTGGTGTGGATGTGTGCGTTTGCATTGTGTGTGTATGCGTGTGTGTTTGTGTGTATGGGTGTGTATCAAATAAACCTTGGCTTGCTGTAGCTTGAATCAGGACCCCTGTTATACCTTAAGCATTCAATTCATCATAATAATGCCACATCAACTATCATATCTCCAACCATTTGTTACAAAGTGGCCGAATTGCCTAAAACACCGAGGAAAGGCGAATGGGAAGTCAAGGCCCAACACTTTTGACATTATCACCCACACAACCTGTTACTGCATAAAGTTAAAAGTGATAAGCAATACTGTAAAAGCAGAAACAATCACTGTATGAAACTTTCTCGAATTGAAGCTGACAGCCATTTCAGCAGCATAAAACTTTTGCAAATGGCCAACCATGAAAAATTTATCTTGTACGCATATACTAGATGCACTAGATTGTGTACTCAAAACTTTAGTGTGCATTTTACTTTCACGAATAGCGGACCCTTGCAAAATTCTTAAGTTTCATGCACACAAACATTTGCAGGTTTTACAGTATACTAATATTCAAGTGCCATCTTGAAAAGAATTTAGTGAGAATTAGCACGGCTCACACATGAGGACTAATACTGTCTATAACATATAATTTCATGATTTTGGGGCTTGTATAATTGGCGACTTCGCAGTTGAATTTTCGATCGAGAATAAGTAAAAGAACTTTGAGGAAAAAGTACATGTATATTCCACTCCAAGAAAAAAAATCAGCAATTTCCCACCTTGAAAATATACAATGTATATTTGCATTATAGGTAATAATAATTGCATGAGTTGTAGGTTTCACAAATACTACGTGACTTTCAAATTTGCAAAGAGAATTTAAAAAAAAAGCAAAATATTCCACCCATACAGTACCATTCAGCACTAAACAAAAAATCATATAAATGCTAGGAAAATTTCATTCATCTACTCCTAATGAACGGAGTGTACGTGGGGGGGGGGGGGGATTGCCATTTGAGTAATGGGGTGCATGATATTGCGGAGTCAGCCACCATTTTACAGATTAAATGAATGTATATGTAGGGATGGCTGGTTTCGGCAGCATTAGTGATGGCATGCATACATCACAAGTGGAAAATTGCATGCCGGGGCTCTGTCCATATTTGTGCCCCAAATTTGGACTCTCACATCATCGTATGCACGTCGTGCCTGGAAGAAAACAGTGTGGCAAGCCGGAGACTGGAAACCAGTATATATTTTGAAAGCCAGGACAAATCACAATGCACATCCAGACTTTGAGTCCTAATAAGAATGTGTGGTCTTGAATGAGCAAAGAATATAATTAGGACACACACTGAACAGCATAATATGAGAGCTCACAAGGAAGCTTGTGTGTTATATTTTTTCATATATAGGCCGCAGACATTGTAGATTTAGTCTAACAGTAGAAATAGTAGGGTATCTCATGGATAGAAACCACTTTTGAGAAACCTTGCATAAGAAATTTTGCTAAGAGATGATAGAAGGTACCAGAAAAATCAAACTTAATTGCAACTCAAACTAGGAACATTCAATGCAGGTGCAATCTTTAAATTCTCAGTATTTCATTTATGCATTATTGATTTCTGAATCGAATATGTAGGGTGTACTGGATACGCCATATATTTAGCAAGTCTAATTTTTCGTGAATCAGGACTTCCTGACAATTTCGCAAGTGGTTGAATTAACGATTGTAGAGTACAGCAATAACTAGAGAAATGTATACATGCACATCTCACTTGTGTCGGGATCAGCGCTGATATTGTATAAGCTGTTATTTTCGCAAATCACAGTTGGATCGCGAATTAACAACACACCAAAATGTCGCCATGCACTAGCATTATAATGCATATCTTTTTATATGATACGTTAGCGTCGGCGTCAATTCGCGAAAACAGCATCTCGCAAAAATGTCTATGACCTCCTTATCCGCGAAAATATCTGTGCGCGAAAATAACTGCTTATCGTTGGCCTTATGCCAAAAGGGCCTTAACACCATAGACTTTGTACACTATTAGTGCCCTTTTGGCATGAGGCCGACGTTATACAGTATTTAGGTGTATTGATGAATTTGCAAATAGCATTTGACTGATGAAAGTCGTGAAAACAAAAACCCCCACAACATATATAGTGTTATACAGTATTCAATTAGTCTCCATAGAGAGAACAAATTACCGAAATTGTACGTAATTCGCTCATTGGCAGCAGAGAGTTTATGCTATTTATTCTTTGAAATTAAAACACATGAGCTAAAAAAATTGCATTAAACTTCAATTCACGTTGGGGAGTGTAATCATTGTAACAGATTTCATCAGATAATGTCAGGGTTTTTTTTTTCTTTTTCTTTTTCAAGTACATAACCTTAAGTGTGTAGCTGTCAATTTATGCGGGCCCATAGAATATTTTCAAACAGCTGCATTTTAAATTCATCCAAATAATCCTATACCTAACCCCACACAGCAGCCTACTTAACATGGAACAAATGAGACAATAAGAAAAATAGCGTTCAGTATCAATACTCGATGCTTTTGCTACAAATGCTGTTGCAATAATACTCTACAAGGCTCAGATTTCTTCCTTTGACTCCTCTGTGATGTCATAATACTTGACGAGTCATCAAGTGCCGTTGAGTAACTTGCAATTTTTTATTCATCAGCATTTGCTCACTGACACAAACATTGCTTCAGAAGATGGAGGATGGGGGGGGGGGTATACGAATGTGTGAAAATTGATTCATACGTAGCAATTTCCTACAACATCACCACTATATGGAAAGGCAAAATTATGATATGAATAATAGATATGTCCATTACAAATGGCCAGCATACGTACACCCACTCGCAAGGCAAGTTCTGCCTGGGTTAACATGCCCCAATATAGGGAGACAAATGAAAGGCCAGTCTGCGGCATTGAAAGAAAGAGAGATGCAGTGAAGAAGAAGAAGAAGAAAAAAAAAAAGGAGTGGGAGAGAGAGCGTGTGTATGCATGCATGTGTGTGTGTGTGTGTGTGTGTGTGTGTGAGTGTGTGAGAGAGAGAGAGGGAGAGGGAAAGAGATATAAATTGAGCACTTGTGGTTTTCCGCTGATACTTTCAAGGAGATACACTAGACATAATCATATTCTGCTGGAGTGGCTTGTAAACACCCATATCATATGGAGGTCAGGTTATTTGGCAATGCCTGCTTTTTGATCAGAATCTCTCAAACTCACCATACATTGTTTTCTCTTCTTCGCTTTTCTCGACAACTTGCAGCAAATGCTGATTAAACTCACAGATATCCACACTACCATATAGCAATCACATAAAAACAACATTGCCTTTGGAGCTCGTCTACCAAATAACGCCCTTGCATTTTGCCTTTTCGACCTGCAAATTTGGTTCATTTTCAGCAGCTGTACTTGGTCTTACAGCTATAAACTGGTTATGAATGGCATCAGTAGCTTTAGTGACTACTGCAAAGAAACCAAATAATGCTTCACACATTTCTTGAAAATTGATATGTTTACCTCTACCAATACATTAATATGAATACCACTGAGTCAGTTTGTAGTCACTATAAGATCATCTGCCATCAAATGTATTTTGTCTCTTATTTTTTGCCCTATATCTATTGAAATTTATACCAATGTGTCTTTGTAATGGTGTGCTTGTTCATGTTCATCGGTCTAATGAAAATGATTCATTTCAACTTGTAGAGTGTACAATAATACATGTCTGTCTCTCATTGATTTGTCCTATTCATACTAATGTGTCCTTGTTAGGGTGTGATTTTTTATCTTCATAATGAAAATGATTAATTTCAAACTGTGGAGTGTACCATTAGGTGAACATATGTGCCCTATTTTTTTTTTTTCTGTATCTATCGAAATTCATACTGATGTGTCATTGTTATGATGGGATTGTCTATCTTCATCAGTAGTGAAAATGATCGATATCAACCGGCAGAGTGAAGGGAAAGTGAAATTGTTTTAGTCTATTCATCATGTGCTATGCAAAAATCACATTTGTGTAGCTATAACGATGGGCTCAATATGATGTCAAATTTACTAAGCAAATTCACGTCGCTGCCTGTTTAACATGACAAGTGAAGCATGAAATCTAATTTTAATAAAAGTCCACTGCACGCAAGGCAAAGTTTGATGCGACATCCATGAAACTGTAAGGGTTTGTCAGTAAAACATATCTTGGTCCAATTTCCCATAGCAACAGCCTATCATGGAGCAGAATTCTTGTCATTACCATGACACTTGCCATTTTCAGTAAGAGTTGCATCATAGCAACTTTTTTTTTTTTTTTTTAATGAAATGGGGTTCTGGAATTCCTACACTACATCTCAATGCAAATACTATCCCATCTACTTTCTATGAAAAGCAATCCCAGGTACACTTTGGGTTTATATTATTTTTTTTCCCTCATCTTTCTAACCTCATCATTGTCTCTGTGCTTTTTGCAATCCCTGAAAAGCAATTTGGCATGCTTTCATCCACTTTTATCCACTGTGCACGTTGGAAAGAGTGCTGCCCATTTTCGATGCCTAATGGGCGTTCGGAAAAATGGGGGAGAATCGTGTCGATAAATCCAAGGTCAGACAGATGCACGCAGGGTGCAAGTAATCTTATCAAAATGCTGTAAGCCCCGACAACTTTCCACTCGGATCCATGGTAAGATTTATTCTCGCCGTGACTGCAAAATGCCGGATGACAAGGTGATCTTCATTAGCATTTATATTTCCCCCGGGATTGATCTATTACATCTCTGATTGCTAACTGAACTTTTCTCCCACTGTGTGAATCCCATCCCACATACATCACACACTTGTATTATTCCCCTGCCTCGTTAAATCATGTACAGGCAGGGCTTATGAATTCAGCCAATTCTATAAACTATGAATTTATTTGTGAAAATGGGATAAAATTGAGAGACTATTAGACCCTGAGAGACTCAATGCCCTTGACATTACCAATACTTAGTACCTACTGTCGAGTCGTGTTGACTGTGTATACTGGTCACTTGTAATGCTTGTAGCATACAGGTTGTGCTGCTTTTATTTTCCTACACTTGCCAATTCTTTCCCTTCCCCTAAAAAACAGAACTTTGTTTGTTCTGATTACATTCATTTTATAGTCAAATCCTCATGTAATACATTGCCAACACTCTGCACTGAAGCAATATCACTAGTAATGTAATAACCAGGAATCTTTCTCCTGCCTATGTACATTTTGATCAAGTATCACTTCTGCTTTCTGGGAACCAGCATTACGTACACACAGATTAAATAAAAATCAACTGTCACAGAAAATTGCTTTTGAAAGTACGCGTAAATGTTTGTCGCAATAAAAACATGGCTTTGAGGGCTTCCTTCTAATAGTTTTCGACAGTTATCACCCTTTCTGACCCACTTTGTTTGAAACTGATTTTGCTCTTGAAATGCAAGGAAGATGAGCCAATGTACGACTCAGTCTCTCAAGCACAGGTAATAAGCCCTTGTTTATCTGGCACGAAACAGGTAATGGAAAGTTAAAATCATAACTGAATATCATAACTTCTGAACTTCTGAACTTTCAAAAGTTAATCCATGATCATGACATAATCTTTTCTTCAACTATGCTTTCAACCAAGGATGACAATGTAGCACTACAGGGTATTTTAAGAAAAATTCAAATGAATTTAAGATATAGTTGTTGTTTTTTTTTTCTTCCTGCCAAATTTTTGGACCAATTTTGTGAAAGATTTTGCTGCATGCTTTTTTGACAGAAAATGTTGCAAATATAAAGAACCCTAAGATGAGTCCTGTCATACTATTTAGACTCACATCTGATGTCAGAAATTATGAACACTGCATGTCAGGCTCCAAAACATGTTCCACAAGATGGTTCACACACCACTGAACAATACTGCGATGCATGACCTTATACTCAGAAAATTTCTTGCTCCTCTGACACAGTACATAACTAACAAGAAACAAGCAGCCAATACATGGTTCTCTGCAAAAAAAAATGTAGAATACCCAAATTATTTTTATCTGCACTTTACAGTTTCCCTTGCGCTCTCCCTTCCTTTAAGCCTGCTTTTCACGCCAATATTGAGGGCTGTTTCCAGGGCAGAATGAATAATTTAACATTCCTGCCCAACCCTCTGTATGTCTTGAGACAATCCAGTATCTTGCAACATATGGACACTGCCTAGGCCGAATTCACTCACCCATTTCTGCATGTGTGATGTATATTTCCAAACGGGTGAAGTCTCCAGCCTCATGAAATTTGCAACATCCTTGGTGAGTCAAAATCAGCAAATGAAATGGACACAGTTTGATTTCTCACTGTCTTCTCTGGTGTAAATGTGTGTAAGTGTGTGTGTGTGTGTGTGTGTGTGTGTGGGTGTGTGTGGTGTGTGTGGTGTGTGTGAGTGTGAAGGGATGCGTGTTGTGGAGCCTGCTCTTTGTTAATTTTGTTTTAAAACAGCATCACAAGTCTGCGAACACAGATGCTTCTTGAAAGACTTAATTGAAATTACATCATTATGATTGATAACTGCTATCGGAACAAAAAGAAAGACATTTCACTTGTTGATATGACAATTCATTACACACAGCAATACTCCAGTCAATATGGTGTTAAATGATTTCAAAATGATGCTATTTAATAAATAATTCATTGATGAGTTGTAAAGCAGAAATTTCTTGGGAGACAGATAATGATGCAAAGTAAAATTACTCTGTTGTCTCAATTACAGAAACATTTCTGGATATGGGCTGAAAAAAGTAAAAACACATGTACAAAAATAGGTAATTGCTTCTCTGACACACCGTACCTCAGCCAAACATTCAACTACAGTATGCTACCAGGCAGGCCCTTTGCATTGTATGCAGCTTCAAAAAGATTCATTCTGCTTAAAGGTATTTCTAAATTGTGAAAATAGATTTCACACATGGAACCAATCATAAAAGAAGAGAGAGAGAAAAAAATCAACTATCAAAGGATAATAAATACAGGAGTAAATATTCAACGAATTCTCCCTTGGCCTAGATATCTATCAAAGCAGAAAATAACATGTGGCATCCTGTCAAATTTCTTTCAATGCCTAGCTAGCTGCTTTATTTTGCAGCAAACAGCTCTCCCATACACTTTCAGTTTTTCTTTCCTGAATAGTTTTTCTTCCTGACGTGCTTGAGCTCGATGGAAAACACAGAGGAAGAATCGTGTGAAATCGACCAGGATGAATGAACTACAGACCAAAAACAGCATCTAAACTTTTTAGTGGCTGCTGCATCAACTCTTATCATGGTACATTCACACATTGTATACAAGAGAGAGAGAGAGGAGATTGTAATACCTGAGACTGAATAGATGGTGGAGATAGACTCCGATGCAGGGAGCCAATCTTTAGCATCACCTTTTTCAATTTATATCAACAGCTCGATATATCTGTGGCTACAATAACGTGCTACAATGAGCGAAATTTGCTGGGAACAACTTCATCTCAGAGGGTATGAAATACATATTTGCCTTCAAGGCAAAACATTGTAGTACACTTTGATAAGGGACATGCCTTTCAAGAAATTGCCATTACTGAAAAAAAAAAGATGAAAATGATGTTTGCTTCAGAGTTTGGATCAAAATGTCTGTACCTCTTTCAAGAATTGTAATATTCCTTCTACAGTATTTCTAACTCAAAGGAAGCAGCTGCTAATATCTAGCTTAAATGTCACAGTAAGACTGTGAAATTCTTTTTTTCTCTCTTCTTATATTCTGAGAAAATGAATGATAAGCACAATTTGTTAAAGAATGAAAATGAGTGACAGGTTGTCGGATATGTCAGAATGAATTTGTCACATACGTTGCCTCTCAAGAAATTAAATGAAACTAGAGAAGCACTCTTGAGAGCGCAGACCTCCGCCAAGCAGCTAATTTTCACCAATGATCTTGTTCTTCCATAGAGATCAGTGATTTCTACCCATTATATGCATGCTTAAAATCGCCCGATTTTTCAATGTAAAAGCCTTTTGTTACGTCATCAACTCTCAGCTATGCGGCGCGCCTTGCCCTAGCTGAAAGTAGAGCACACACTTTTGTGCGCGTATGAAAACCTCAAAAATGCGCAGCTTGAAATCCCAAGTTCATTGACCCTACCTGCCAACATATCGAAAATCCTTCATAAAATCCATAAAAAATTTCCAGATCACTAACAAAATCTAATCATCTGTTTCTTGTGTCATTCTCAACCTTTCCTGCAAGTTTCATCCAAATCCGTTCACAGCTTTTTGAGTTATTTTGCACACGGACAAACAAACAAACGGTAATGAAAACATAACCTCCTCCCTTGGCGGAGGCAAAAATGAGCTTCTTCAGGTAACAGTCAACATTCATGCTCATTTCATTACAGTCGCTGGAATTTGTGACTAGTAAGTGTGAACACTTTGCCTCTCGGTTCAGCCGTGTGACCCACTTCACCCAAAGTGTACCCCCAGTGTGAAGTGCTGCTATATTTAACGTAACAATTGAACTGACATACTTTTGTACACTGTTCTGTGGTATAATGCGGGATGCATCTTGCAGGAAATCAATTTGAACTTTAATCACTTTATTTACAAAAAAACACACAACAAAAACAAAAACAGCTAGTCAATTTGGCACCGAATAATGGCAATACATCCACTTTCACGTCTGGATCCCAGGTTTGTGAGTACTGACTTTTGTTGCTCAAATAACAAGAACAATTGTCCTTTTCGGGCATCTGCTTGAGTCAAATGTCAATTGTTTTTTTTTCTGGGGGCTAAAATGGAGAACACTGTTTTCTTTTTAAGGCTAGAAATAAATGAGAAAAAGATTGCAGTATACTACATATGTTTTCAGCCTCTAAAATTACAAAATAGCTACAGAAAAAAGGTATAACCTTGCCCGCAAAAAGGGAACACAGTCTGTAAAGCTGCAAAAAAAAAATCACTATGCCATTTTCTCCCTCTAACTCCGCAATATGGCTAGAGGTGGGCGGGGGAGATAGAAAGAAGCAATTGACAGTGCATGGATGTTTGCGCTGTATCTCCGGTTACAAGCCCACCACATGTATCAAATCTATGTCTGGTCTACTACTGCACCTGCACTGGCCAACATGTGTCTGAATCAGTTTGTCATTAGGCACAAAATGAGTTGATCGCATCCAAATTGAAACACACTCCAGAGGGTTCGCCACAAAGGCTGCCCCCGTAATGAAAGGGGCCTCCCTCCCTCATCCGCTACATCGTAGAGAGCCGTGCACGGCTCCGTGGGAAATGTGCAAAATGCATTGGGTAATGGGGAATAATGATAAAACTGTTAATACATATCTGTACATTCATAAATCTTTAAGATCAGCATATTTGTATATATGTATGTGTGACTATATATCTATTCATATCTAATACATGTGTGTGTGTATGTATGATAATTCTGTCTGTATGTGTGTATATATAGTATGTGTGTGTGTGAGTGTGTGTTTGTATGTATGTATACACAAATGTGTGAATTCCTACATTACTGAAATACTTTGCAAAAGTAGATGACAGAATGTACACATTCCTTTTCTTTCTTCCTTTGTGCTCATGGCATTCAGAGTGTATATGTCACCTGTGAAACATGAATGAGGATCAGGGCCTCAGATGACTGACTGTTGATTAAATATTAATGCTGACACAAAGTGCACCATGTTAGCTCATTATCATAATGTAACATTTGCCTGATGAAGCAGACCAGTTTACCTTCACACAATCAGACGATGCCCCAAGCATTCAAAGACAACAAGGGATAATTCATATAAGCAATGTAATGCTGTAAATTAGCGCTTTCCCTGACATTGGTGCTTTAAGCTGATCAATGGTTAACATGTGCAATAAATGTGAAAAGATAGCACCTTCATCAGATAGATTTTGATGGATATTGGAGGCACTGTAATAGACAGTTTTCCACCCTGAAAAAAAAATAACCGAAAAGATAAATAATTCTCTCTGGAAATTGCAGTGACCCCCTCTGAAGTGCCCCTCTGAATTACAAATTAACATGTCTACACAATGTAAACACCATGATATCTTAAATATACCCAGGAAACTTGATGCACCAGTATATACTTTATTTTGTTCCTCTTAAAAAAAAAAAAGAAGGCAAATCCCTGGTGTGATAAGGAGATATATTGACATTTTTACATTGCCCAATAAATTTAGAAAAGTTCACTAAAATGCATGCTAATTGCTATATAACAATTCAGACAGAATATAACATAAATCTTAATGGTTTCTTGCATGCTGACATACAATGCTCCTGATCAAACTGACCAAACAAATCACCCAGCTCATCATATGGCTGGTATTGAGTGAGTCAATCTAGGATCTGAATCCTAATTGGCTAACTTTTACAGCAATAGAGAAAAATTAAGGAGCCCTTGTTCTGTGTGTATTAGAATTGCACCTATCTGTATGTATCTGCTATCAAAAATCTCAAGTTATCTATCACCCTGCAGAATGGTTATCCCTTTCTTTACTTTTCTCTCCGGGGTTTAGCTGGCAGAGAGACGCATAAACAGCTCCACCTAACGAGCCACCGGGGCCTCATGTTGGCGCGTACACAACAATATCAATTTCAATATTACCAGACTCAAGTGCAGAAATCACTGTTGCAGAGATGGCTCACAGAGGGCAAGGGAAGGACAGACCAGGGCAAAAATAGCACCAAACACTGACAGAGTATGAACATTGATTCAACAACCTCTGTATGAAACCTCTCAACAGGAATGTCAAGCAAGTAGTGGAGACTGACAAAATTACATTCCAAGATTTTCTGCGGAAAAAAAAAAGGGCAGCAACTGACGCTCAAAAGGAGTCTCTTGATGGGGACAACAAGCATGGAGAGTTCATGAAATGAGTACATGAAAGTCCTCAGGCTGAAAAGAAAAACCACATACTCACACACACACACACACACACACAAAAAGCAATAATGATATTATGAATCCATCCCACCATAACACACCATATGAGGGGTTGTCTGTGTGGCATGCTCTACCGTTGTCATAAACTCTTTATGCGCCATGTTTCGCACGCCTGATTCAGTCGATGGCTTGCCAACTTCAAATACTTTGCCTGAATGCACAACTGTGCACAAACCGATCAATGAAATTCGCAGCATGCCACAGTACATATTGAAAGTGTCATGTGCGATTTCATTCCTGACACACAAAAGCTTGCAGTGTATGGCAACTGACTGGCAGTGCTTGATAGGGTTTTTTCAAGCAAAGTCTTACGATACTGACCATGCTTATAAATCTCGTTAAAAGTATGGGTAGATCAAGACAAAGCATATAATTTTGTGGGCTTGTTTTGGGATTATATATTGAATATTGGCCACTTGCAAGAAAAATAACCATTGATAGCTTTGTCATATGATTTACATGTTTATACATCTCAGCAAAGCTTGCAATTTTCTCTACAACTTTGCTGTAGTGCGTTTCTAGCAAAAACACTTCAGTACAAAGTTACACAGCTTTGAAAGACACAATGTTTTCCAAAGTGTTCGTGCGCAGTGGTCTCAGAATAGAATACACCACAAAGGCCCGAATTCACGAAGGTGGTACAAATGAAACCATGGTTTAAACCATGGTTTAAACCATGGAGCGGCAAGTGTCGCACGGAATATTTTGTTACAAAATTGGTCATTTCGTCGACAAAATGACTGTTTCGTATCATTTCGTGGACGAAATGTTCATTTAGTTACAAAATCTTGTCATTTTGTTACAAAATAATCATTTTACCGACGAAATGACTGATTTCGTAATGTAATATTCCAGGCGACACTTGGCGCTCCATGATTTTTGTCCATGGTTTAAACCATGGTTTCATTTGCACCACCTTCGTGAATTTGGGCCATTGAGGTTTTTACACAATGGCATTCAAAGAGTTAAAAGGATGTGAAAATAAACACTCAAACAACTGTACTGACTGAGAACAGCAGAGAAAGATGGATGTATGAGTGAAACAGCTAGGAAATGCAAGGCAGAAATTAAGTATGATGGAGAAACCGAAAGGTAAGAATCAGAAACATTTGAAAGGGTCATAAGGTATCTCATTAGTGCATTTCTGAGGTATGTACTGGGTGGCATGTGATATAAAAATGCTATTCAAGACAAGTGATACAAAAATGCTAAACTCAAGAAACATGCTCTGTGAAATATTTCCCTCCTTTTGTGTTTGATGACAGACTGTACGAATGGCATTTCAGATACTTTCCCACAAACCAATAATTGCTAGAAGAAATACGATGTTATCAATAGGGGGTCTCGATTCACAAGTAAACAAATCTCGAGAGCGCAATCGCAAGCTCGAGTTTTTTTGCACTTGTGAACACAAAACCCCACGAATTAGCTCAATCAGCAGCATGATGCTAAACCTCCAAAAAATCTTGCACTTATTTCTGAATTAGCATGCTAATTCACCCCCTGGTGAAGGTGTGAACGCTCGACCTAATAAGCTCGGGATTTTATATCCCGTCATTCAAAGCACACATCACAACAGCGTGTGCACCACACCAACGTGAACAATAGAATTATTGATCAGGAACTACCAAGCTATTTTTGTCTTCGTGAAAGTTGAAAAAAAAAACTAGAGATTTGGAGCGCAATTGCTAACCCGCTAATTCTGAGCATGTTAATACTTGCAAAAAAAATGTGAGATTTGGAGTGCACTCACCATCCCGCTATTTTGTAAGTATGAATGCCGCTAGTATCTAGTCCATGTTTCATGATATTACTCACTCAACTTGAGCTGTTTAACTAACTGTATACTTCCTGAGTCACAGGTAGACATTTGACTTTCCTAGGGTTTAGACTGAAATGCACATTGTCACCCGACTTCCACAGCCCATCTGATGAGAATGATGTACTGGGTGCACATTCCCGAGTTAGTGCACCGTCACGCAATATCCACATACCCAAAAAAAAAAAAAAAAAAGCATGTAGAAATACATATCAATTTTATGATTGCAAAACCATATAAATTTCAGAGTGTTATACTTGACAGACCTTCACCGTACTTTCTCCCGAAACCAAAATGTTAAATTGCTTAGTTTTGAGTTGATAGTTGCATGGACAGAAGTGACAATCTCACGTGCATGATACGACTTAGGCACCCTTGGTGAAGAAGCAGACATAATGTGTGATGAATGAAGAGAATATGGGGAGGGGATTCTGAAGATTTAAGGGAAAAATGTGTTCTGAAATTTCATGACTTCACTCGACACCACAGCATAGCCGCTTGTCGAAATCTGAAAAGTAACTCAATCTCAAAGGCTATGCGTGGCTCAGGGCAAGTAGAAAAAAAAAGACTGCATTCGACAATCCAGGACTCCTTGACTTTCATACAACATGACGCATGCTAAAAGAAAGCATATCATGTATCAAGAAGCTAATAGTTTCTTCTCCGAACGTTGTATCAGAGTAGCAGGCATGGGAAATGTCAGTTCCATCATTCCTCCGTGATAAGTGTCATGACGCATGAAATGTAAGATTAATGCAGGAAGACAAAAAGCCGACGCCCGATGCTGTTTGATTCCCAAGACACATTCCCGGTTTCAGAATGAAGAGAGAAAGGGACCCTCTAGGCTAGAAAGCATTCTCACCATGAATGAGGAGATAATTCCAGCTGCACAATCAACATCCAGATAAAAACCATCACAAGAAAAAGAGAAGAGAGAGAGATGAGAATGACAAGCCCAAATTTGATTAGCATTCATCCGTCCTACCTCATTTTCTAATTCTCGCAGCCTTTTATCCGCTTCCATGGTTTCATCAAAAGATGAATGGAAGGGTTTCTTCCGGTGAGGAAAAATATGAGGGGAAAAACAAATCATGTATTCACATCACTTTTGCAATGTATGTCTTGAACAGCCATGGTCCAAATCATAAGACACCTTCATTGAAAAATTCACCAGTTTACTACTATACTCAAAGCCATGCATGTTTTAATCCAATGTCCTAATTATCAGCTTTTTTACATTTACCAAAGCTGTCATTCTTGTAATAAGAAGGATTTTAGAAGTTAAATGATATTTGGATTTATTAGCAAATCGGTCTTGTGAAGAGTATGAGATGCAGGAAAACCACTTAAACATTTAGTATGAAAGATACCAGTTTACATCAATGAAAATCAATACAGAAAGAAATGTATGACATATCACCTGAAAGTTTTAACCTTTAGCACCTTTTTCTATATTACCATAAAGGTGGGTTAAGAATTGGCTGTGTCCACAGCATAAGGGTACTTTTCAGGAATGTTGGGTTATTTTCAGTTTCCAACGTGCATTACCCCCAAAACAAAGTGATCTTTTAGAACACTTTAATGAAAAGTAAAGTTTGCCCAAAAATTACCCCCAAAACAAAGTGATCTTTAAGAACACTTTAATGAAAAGTAAAGTTTGCCCAAAAATTGCTTGAACCAAGCAATCTATTATAATTTATGTCAAAATAATTTTTTTTTTTTTGTGGATGTAATGCTGATCTGACATCTTTGTACAACATATGGCCGTGAGATAATAAATGTCCATTGAAAATGTGCTGTTCTTTCAAATGAATGGCCTTCTTTCAAATGAATGGCCTGATACTGATTAGAAAAGATAATAACAGCCTTTAAATTCTATTGAACACTGCATTTCATACCATTTCTAGACTTAGTGGTGAATGTACAATATGCTACATGGACTGACCAAACTGCAATCAATGCAGTCAACCCACGTCAGCAAAATGTGACAGTTTGGTCAGTCCACATCAGCAACAGGGTTCATATACAAGCATCATAAAGTTAAATCAGAAGAGACTAAGGGCGGACGTCCACTTGGGCGCGGACAAGCCCCGGAAGGGTTGCGGAAACAAATTTTGTTATTTCGGCATCCTGTCCGCGACAGACGCGGAATAACTTTGTGAATCGGCTTGTCCTGGGACATTCCTAGGACTGTCCGCGGACTGTCCGCGGACTGTCCTAGGACTGACTGCGGACAAACCTAGGAATCACTCCGGAAGAGCGCGAAATACCTCGGAATAGGCTAATCGTAGCCGGGCAGCGCGGAAACATCTAGGATTACACCAGGAATGAACGCGGACAATCAGGATGCCTTCCGGACAACACAAGTTAGGCATGCGGACAAACTGCGGACAATACCAGGAAAATGGAAAGGTATAAATTTGGCGCTGACTTTGACTTTTCCTCATTTGACTGCTAGCCGTCATTGATGCTCCTTGTTGTGCTTCCGCAGTAGCGGCTGATATTATATTAATATGATTGGTCAATATTATTTGATAATAGAATGTGACCACCAAAAGTCGAAGAATAGGATTGTCTGCATGTCGCCTGACGACTCATTTTTTGTTGTTGTTGATTTGTCTCAACTGGGAGAAAATTTTTTTTTCTCTGCCTACAGTCACACAGATGATATTCGCAAACTTTTTGAACCATATATATATATATATATATATATGATATGCATAAAAATGTAAATGTATATACATATATATATATATATATATATGTATATATAATCATGTTGATAAGGTAGTCCACGTTTGGGCAAGATAAAAAGATAGGTAACGAAACTGCAACAAAGTTCATGCTGTATTCACCAACGGTTTATTTCTTCACAAGAAATAAACCGTTGGTGAATACAGCATGAACTTTGTTGCAGTTTTGTTACTTATATATATATATATATATATATATATATATATATTCTTTGTTCCCTTTTTTTAGACCTGTGCTTTATCCATCGTGAAGTATATACATGTTTTGTCTGATACTTCTGTAGAGCATGCCAAAATGGTCCTAATCATTAAATTTGTTTTTCTGTCTCTGATTTTTACCCTTGTGCATCTCTAACCCTGTCTTATTTTGATCACTTTTAAACATTTTCAAGTCCGAGATTTTTTTTCATGCTTAGAGCTTACTAGCCTATTGTCAATGAAGTGTAAAAATGGGGAAATATTTTTAACCTACTTTAATTTACTTTTTTTTTGGGGGGGGGGGTTCAGCTGGGCTGTCAAATTGGACAATCGAGTTTATTTGCAACTAAAACAAAAAGAGAAGAAAAAACTACGAAAATCATTCAAGTAAAGAATATTTCTGAAATGATTTGTGATGCTTAATGTGTACTTTTAACACTCAGCAAAAAACAAAACAAAACAAAAGACAGACAGAAATTTAACACTTTTTCGAGTTTATGATTTATTGCCTTTTCTCTCATTTCATTTGAATTTTGAAGTGACAGAAAATTCTTCATTTTCCTCCATCATCTTTAGCTTTCATTGTTATTTTGGGCTTCAAAGATATTACATTGTAATATTCAATTTCATATTCAATATCTTTGCAACTGAATTCATGCTTTTTAGTGTGATGAATTTGTCTTTTGTTCTAATATGTTGTATCATTAGAAAGCATTTACGTATGAATAACAATTTGTTCATGTTAATATAATACATTAACATTTAGCCAAATATTCTATGCTTTTTTTTTCTGAGTGTACTTCCACCAACTTTTGTGATTTTTCAGCTGGGCTGTCACATGGGACAACTTAGTTTGTTTGCAAATAGAATACGAAAACAATATAAAGGAAAATGTACCATAGTAAGTAATAGGAACCAGGAAAGTCACTCAGATGAAAAATAATGTCTGAAAAGATCAAATCAACACTAACTTACTAGGAAGTTAGGAGGGCTGATTTCACTTCTTTCTGGTTGTTTTTGGCACAGTCTCTACTACCTTCTTCTTTGCCTTCTGGGACCGGAAATTCCTTAGATTTAACGTTCACTAGATGAAAGGTGTGCCTGTGATGGGGATATTTGCATGGGGGCCTCGCCTCCCTTCTTGCTCATTTTGCGTTTCATTGGCATGACGTTCGCGGAAAGTGTCGACATTTTCGTGTCTGGATCACAAAATTTCCGCATCGGTTCCGGACACTTGCATATATAGATCCGCATCGGCTCCGCGCTGTCCTAAAACATTCCTGGTGTCTTCCGCTTTCATTCGCGAAGCTTCCCCACACCGCGGGATTCTTTCCGGAGCGTGTGCGGAAGGAGCGGAAGGGTTCCGGACAAGCGGGACATCCTCAGGACATCGTCAGGACAAGTCGCCGAAGGTGTCAGGAAGTTCATTTCCGCGTCCAAATTTTGGTCTCGATCAAAATTTGGACGCGGAAATTTTTCTCTCTCCCGAAGGTGCGGAAACGCCCGGACATGTTTAGGACAGTGAGCGGACACGTTCAGGAACGTGCGGACAGGTTCCCGAAGGAGTGCGGAATACCAAATTTGCATTCCGGGGCTTGTCCGCGTCTTGTCCGCGCCCTAGTGGACGCCTGGTCTAAAGGTAGACATAGGCACATTTCAATCAATTGCAGGGAATCCACACACAGACAGCACAGGTGAATGACAGCAAAAGGAATGATATCTGCCAGAACCAGCGACAGCTGAGCTTGTCTTGCAATTTAACAAATATAACTGCCTTTGGGAAAGAATGCTGTCTTACCTTGTGTTCTGCCTCGGTCTCCTGAACGGGGTCCTCCTCGTTACTGAACTCGTCGTAGGAGGGCGGCACGTAGCCCATCCAGATGTTGAAGCACACCTTGGCGATGTAGAGCCCGATGCAGAGCACGAGGAACACGAAGAGGAGGATGGAGCGGGGATCGACCGAGCCTGTCCAAAGAGTCAGTCAAAAGAGTCAGATTTGCAGTCAAGGGGTAAGTGAATTCAATCGCTTGCAGGAAATTCCTTTGAGATCACTGCAGTGATACGTATCATGCTTATACAGTCACACCTGTCTGAAGCGGCCACCCCAAGGGAGACTAAAAAAGGCGGCCACTATAGACAGGGTCTTTAACATGGTTTTTCTCTTGGGGGAATTGTGTTTAGTGGTCGCATATGGCAGGTGGTCGCTATAGACAGTGGTTGATATAGACAAGCTTGACTTATTTCTACATTAAACACACGCACACACACACACACACACACACACACACACACATGAGACCTATGGGCTTTCAATGCAAAACTTATTCAAGGATGGGTCACAGCCATCTAGATCTTTCTTTTCTTAAAACAGTGGAATATTTAGTTTATCTCCTCTATTTTGCCAAAACATTTTCACAAATTTGCTCTGAACTTCTGACATCAACATTTAGGTCATTTCTTTGAAACATTTTCCATATCAAAAATTTTAAAAATGGTATTTTTCAATCACACAAATCATTTTTGCAGCATTTTAAAGTACTAAAATCCAATTTCTGAAGAGAAAGTACTGTTGTTTATATTGTTTTATGTACTTGCATTTACATTAATAAGTATCTGATTGCAAAATGAAATGATTATTTTAATAGTTTACTTCACTTCATCATGTTCTGTAGCTTTGCAATTCTAACAAAGAAATTTTACTAGGTACCTATATTTGCAGTGTACGTGATTGTTCAGTGCTAGGCAACAAAAAAAAAAAACTCAAGGAAAGCTGCCGTTACACAGATCTAGCATAGACAAATTTCATTATAGAATCACAAAGTCTCATTATATTCATACGACTGAAGTAAAGTTAGCGCCAATAACATATAAGATATTTAAGTTTGATAACATATATGGATATCCGTAAAATGTACAGTATGGGATGTCAGCAATTATGCAGTCACTTAATGTATTCTATGAAATCCTCTTCATAACCTCTTTCAAAATAGTACCTTTTTACACAGGTGCTCAACAATGTAAATATTAGTACTGTGTTTTGTGGTGTATTGATTATCATCAAACCCAATTATCAAAGTGATTTAATGTACTGTGGTATTCTTTGGTATGAATATGTTGTCATCTTCAGTAACATTTTCCCTAAGGTCAAGTGCTTATCAGCCCCAGGGCTGTGATGTTTTGACTTCAAAAGATACATGATTTAATAACGCATACCATCTCATGATCAGCAACATGTCACAAAAATGAGGGCAACAAATTTAGCGCATTATCACAAAATTACATCAAAACCATTCCTGTGCAATGACCTGATTATGTACCACAAGGCATGGAAAGCAAAATTTCAACAATGCCGTTTTACTGTGAGATGACCTTTCATGTTGGAATTAAGGCAGCAATACCTCTTTTCTCCAGGACAGGTTTAAACTCTAGTCCACCCACATTACTGTTGCAGTATTCATATAGGCCTTTGATTTATGACTGTGCTCTTAATATAAAGATTGTCCTCTGATTTGATACATATGTGGTGATGAAGCAAATGAGAGCATGTTGATCATGTTGTTAGCATGGAGACGGTGAGATTGCAAAAAGGTCTCTTGCCTAATGCAGCATGGGAGAAAATGGGATTTAGCTGCTGTGAGAAGGAAGAAAAGCTACATTGAGCATGTTCCACATTAAATATATAGTTGAGGGAAAAATTAATTGCAGTGCATACACCCACACATGACATTTCATGTCACGTACAAGAACGAAAGGTGTAAATATATAAAGCAAAATCCATCAGGTGAATAAAACATGCGGCAGACACAAGAGTATATAATCAAATATATGAGAGTGGTCTTCTCTTGGGAGGACTTCACGGAAAGGTGAAAGCTCTGCAACAAATTGCTTTCACCCTATATTCCACAATGCTTAATATACAATTCATATTGCACATGAAATATGTGTGTTTGATGGCAAAGGGATGTACATCAAACAGACATTTTTCCTTCTTCTACTACAGTATCTACAAGGTTGACATATTTTGAGAAATGATCTCTAGTCTTTGACTGAAGGCTAACCACCCTTCATGGCTCACTGTTAACAGGTGTGTACAGTTCTGGTCGAGGTGAAGATTTAGCTTTTAACGTTTTGTGAGATATTCAGAAACCACTCTATGAGATGTCAAAGAGCATGCAGTTCTAAGGGGTATCAAAAGTTTATTCGATGAAAATCGGTTTTGAAATGGCTGAGATATCTAAAAACAAGAGACCCGCGGGTCTAGCGCTCACCTGAGTATCGCAAGTTCACCTTTCACGCAGTCACTAATCTAAATTATTCACAGCTCTACCAAAATTTGACGAGGCATTCTCAAGTGGAAGATGAAAATGTACAGTAAGGGCCCAATTTTTTCAAGATTCCTTAATTTGGGGGAATTGGGGCCCCCTGGGGCCCTCTGGGTGGGGCATGGTGCCCAGTTTGATAAATTGAGATCCTGACCACCTAGGGATGCTACCTGCCAAGTTTGACAAAAATCCATCATGAGGTTTTCAGGAAGAAGATGAAAATGTACAATTCAGGCCCCCATTTGGACCCTTCCAACCACCCCCCTCCCCCTACCCCCAAGAGGGGCACCCCTGGATCTCCTATGAACAAACTTGAAACTACAGTCATTAATGTACTCACTCATAGTATTATCTCAGCTCTATAACTTCTGATTCTAGAGAAGATTTTTAAAGATTCCTTCATTTGGGGGGTTTGGGCCCCCTGAGGGCCCCCTGGGCGGGGCATGGTGCCCATTTTAACAAATTGAGATCCTAACCCCCTAGGAATACTACCTGCCAAGTTTGGTGAAAATGGGTCATGGGGTTCTCAAGAAGAAGATAAAAATGTACAATTTAGGCCCTATTAGGACCCCTCCTCACCCCCACCCCCCCCCCCCCTGGGTCCCAAGGGGGGCACCCCTGATTCTGCCATGAACAAACTTGAAACTACAGTCATCAATGTGCTAACTCATAGTATTAACCTAGCTCTATCACTTCTGGTTCTAGAGAAGAAGGTTTTTGCGGATTCCTTAATTTTGGGGGGTTTGGGCCCCCTGGGGGCCCCCTGGGTGGGTCATGGTGCCCATTTTAATAAATGGAGTTCCTAACCCCCTAGGGATGCTACCTGCCAAGTTTGGTGAAAATGGGTCATGGAGTTCTCAAGAAGAAGATGAAAATGTACAATTTAGGCCCCATTAGAACCCTTCCCCACCCCCCTCCCCTGGGTCCCAAGGGGGGCACCCCTGATTCTGCCATGAACAAACTTGAAACTACAGTCATCAATGTACTAACTCATAGTATTAACTTCGCTCTATCACTTCTGGTTCTAGAGAAGAAGATTTTTACAGATTCCTTAATTTTGGGGGGTTTGGGCCCCCCTGGGGGACCCCTGGGGCCCCCTGGGTGGGGCATGGTGCCCATTTTAACAAATTGAGTTCCTAACCCCCTAGGGATGCTACCTGCCAAGTTTGATGAAAATCGGTCATGGGGTTTTCAAGAAGAAGATGAAAATGTAAAAAGTTTACGCACGACGCACGACGGACGACGGACGACGGACGACGGACGACGGACGACGCACGACGCACGACGCACGACGGACGCCGGACGAAGGGCGATCGCAATAGCTCACTTGAGCCTTTGGCTCAGGTGAGCTAACAAGGTGAAACAAAGAGATACTAATAAAGTTGGGGCATGTTGCCTTTTATTATTAGCTCTTTTTTGGATATCTCAGCCATTTGAAAACCAATTTTCATCAAATAGACATTGAATCCTTCTTAAAATTACATGCTCTTTCATATTTCATAAGAAACTTTTCATTATCTCACTTAGGAATGTTCAAAACATGAATCCCTACCTCAATCAGTACTGTACAGTCCCTTTAAAGGGATGGTACAGTTTTGGTTTAGATGGGGCTGCAGGTTTCCAACAGTTTTTGTGTGTGTTTGTGAGATAGTGAGAAACCTTCTACAAAATATGAAATAACATGTAATTCTTAGAGGAATTCAGTTTATTTGATGAAAATTGGTCTTGAAATGGCTGAGATATCCAAAAAGGTGATCCTGATAAAATGTGACAGGCCACAATTTTTATCAGGATCTCTTTGTTTTACCTTGTTTTTGAATATCTCAGTCATTTCAAAACCAAGTTTCATCAAATAAACTTTCCATTCCCCTTGTAATAGAATTGTAAGCTCTTTAACATTTCATAGAGTGGTTTCTAAATATCTCGAAAAACATTAAAAGTTGAATCCTCACCTCAACCAATACTATACCCTGAAAATTTACTTGAATCCTCACCTCAACCAATACTATACCCTGAAAATTTACTTTCTGACGTGGAAGACCACCTAAGAGGTACTCCAAATATGCTCTTTATTCACTTATCTATTTATTCATTCATTCACAACAGCTTTTGACAGGGACATTCCATTCAGTTCTGCTGATATCAAGCAGACCTCCTTCATTGTTTGTCTATTTCCTCCGTAATTTACAGAAATTAATTTTTAACCTGGCGCGAAGTTCATTCCCAAAGGAACTCCATATATGCCTTTTTAGAATGTGTGTGTTTTCTTCATGTGCTATCATTTCATTTGTTTTGAAATTATTGAAACAGTGCAAACAAGAACGTGAACGCTGCATGCATCCTATGTACATGAACTCCCACATATATAACATCTTGTCTCAGTACCTCAAGGATGGCAAATACAGGATTTACATTAATATGATGTGTGTAACAAATCTAATGGATTTTCAGCATCCTTTCAGATTTTGCACTCTCATATACATGTATGCATACCACTATTAACTATGCCCATGTGATATACAGTACAATGAAGCTGATGGCATGTACATGGCATATGAGCAACAGTGTATGGAATTATATCAAGCATTGAATATTGAGTGTGACAGCACCATATGTTGCAAAGGTTTGAAGTTGTGTAGTAAATGTAGAAGAAAATGCAAGGCAGACATGAATGCATTGCACCCACATCAGCTCTCCACCAATCAGGAGAGTGTATGGTATGCAGCAACAGCTGGCCAAGCCATCACACACATACACGATTGTATACTACTCATGAAAATATCAAATTTGTGTAATTGACGCCTTTCACAGTGCCAGTGAACGAGTCTAAATTCAAGACACATAAACGTTTTGGTGCATATATACTGGAACATTCTTCTTGTCGTTATTTCTGCTCATAACGAGCTTCACACTCTCACATTTTCAGAAAACATTATTAGAACAATGCTCTTCCATGTCGCAAAGTTAATTTTCTGGGTATTAATACACTTTACGCCTTTCTGCTGCCAGATGTGATGCCCTTGTTGGTCACTTGCCAGTATGGTTGGTGTCCAACATATTGACACTGTACATTGAAACCAACACCCCTCTAGCATTACACGTAAAAAAACAAACATACACGCACGGGACTACGCTCAGTGGTTTTCTATTCTTCACTGCGGATTTGAAAATACCCAAATATTACTGGAAAACCCACTAATAAACAATAGCAACAGCAAAACAATGATACTGTAGGTAATAAACACATGTTTGGAAAAGCATTACGTGCATTTCACACGTATTAGCAATAGAGGGTAGGGGTGTCGGTTTCACAGTACAGCGCAACTGAGTGCGGGAAAATAACACCCCACACATTGGAAGCAGAGCACATACCTCAAATTGCATTTTCAATATGCGCTTGTGAATTCAGAGTATTTTTTTTTTTATATGTGAGTAAAATTTCAGGCAAATAGTGAGATATTTATGTCTCTATTCATAGAAAAACGTTAGGGTGTTGATGTATAGGACACCTAACCATACTCTCTGGCACAAAGAGACAAATGGATCTATGCAGACCCTGGGCAAGCACACACAGTTTTCTAAAGCAGTGATGGCTGCGTTTATCTAAAAAAATTTCTGAAGCAGAATTACTATCCTTAATGCGTTTGAGGTATTTT
The DNA here is from genome assembly GCF_040938485.1 of Diadema antillarum. Lineage (NCBI taxonomy): Eukaryota > Metazoa > Echinodermata > Echinoidea > Diadematoida > Diadematidae > Diadema > Diadema antillarum. The sequence goes on along the minus strand of NW_027271590.1, from coordinate 197,294 downwards.
GGGGGGTTACATTTAAATGCAATCGTATTTTCAAATGCGTTTAGAAACGCCGATTTGAAACGCCATTCAAAGGGCGTTTTGAAACTGTCGCCTTTCTACGAGTAGATAAACGCAGTGCCATTTTGAAACACGTTTATATCTCAAGGTTTACTCCCAGCTGTTTTCAGTTGTGTTTTCTACCCATTATCTGAGTGTGAGAGGTGAGGCATGTTTGGTGGTATGCAGTTGACCTTTACTTCCTGGGTCAAACTGGTCAAGCAGCTGCGCAGTAACAACACTCGAATCGCGATTGTATGATGGATAGATAAATGCTGCACCCCGAGAATCGCGTTTCAAATCAAACACCATTCCAAACGCCTTTTGAAATGTGATTCTCTCGCTCAAGTTAAAGATAAACGCCGTGATAGTCCTTTGCACTTTACCCAATGAAGACCTGGTAGGCACCAGGGATGGAGCAAAATGAGTACTGACATGTCTGACCATGAAGATTTAAAGAAAAGTTCAGTTGGTTCAGTGAAGGCAGAGGGGCAGCTTTAAGCAGTTAGGTTTGGAAGTAAAATGATTTATTAGGTAGGGGCAATGGCTGTCATTATGCTGCAAAGCACTGCAGGCAGGGGTTTCAGATGAGCTCGAATCCGTTGAGATCTGAGAAGAATGGCGTGACTCTTGCTAGAGGTATATCTCAGCATTCCATGTATAAAAGTAGCATTCCATGTATAAAAGCAGTGTGTGAATATACTGTATCTTTGAATTTCCACATGTCGGACTTTGGATACTACTATTACAAGAAGAATGAGTCTTAAGTACACATTTGTAGTTCCAACAAGGTTCTTTGTTAGCAAAATCTTACGTATACATTTATACTACTCATCAAATGAGTTCAACATATAGGTCTTTGATGTTGTTGTTGTTTTTCATTCTGGGTGAATGTCAAATGCCTGATGACATCAAGGAGAAAATTCCACGAAAACTTGAAGGAAAGTTAACAGTGGATTCATACACTGCTGCACACAAGTCCAGCATACTGTACAAGGGTGAATTAATTCCTTTATTTCTTGTGTCTTTCCCTTTTCCCTGAGCTAATGTGGCTCCATGGTCATAGGGCCGAACATGCAGTAAAAAAATGAAGTACTTTGCCCGTTCATTGCAGCAGTGCTGACATTTCTTGAATGTCACTGTATGATACAGCCTACATAGTATCTCTCACACGCTATTGCTCTATTAATTGAGATGGATGGGATTGACTATAACCAAGAGTAATATTGAATACAGTCATGTATCGAGAGGACCAAGCAAATATACAATGGTGCAGCACTAATATTGAGTGCACTGGCACAAGGAATTGATGCACAGTGACCTAACATTAAATTTGAACTGAAAAAAAAAGAGGAAAATGTTGCTGCCTAGCAGTGAGAAGAGTGTTTCCACCATGCCCAGCTTCATCCAATATCTTTCAAATACTGAGCAAATACAGTGGGAGAAACATGACGTCATGGCATCAATACAAACATAACCCTCTATGTGAGATGGTAGCATGACAGTGAACATGTTGCAAATGAAAAAAAAAAAATCCTCTTTGGACAGACAAATTAAACCGAAAGGCAAGAGTAGAATCAGTTTGGATATGAATTTCAGAACTGCAGCCATTTTTTTTTCTTTTTATTCTATCTCTGAGGAGAAACATATAAACCTTGCAATCAACCTGGGCATTTGCAGTTTCCAATATACTGCAAGATACTATGGATGTATGCAGCACTAACAATATCTACTAGGTTTGGTATAAAATGAGAATGGGTGCAATCAAAATACACACACACACACACACACACACACACACACACACACACACACACACATGTAAGGTGATAAGTCTTGACTGGAAAGACTCATTTCTCAAAAAGACACATTTCTCACAAGACACATTTCTCCTGTTTGATATACGTTAGAGAAGTGTCAGAACCCGTACCCCCTTTGCTGAATCACACACCTCCACACACTCTTAATATCATTAATGAGATTGGAAGACATACAGAGATTGTTTGATCAGCTAGTCCGAGAGTGGGGAGGATGAGAGAGAGAGAGAGCGGGTAGACATCCATGTTCGACAGAGAGGAGGGTAGTCTGTATGTAGAAATCATTTTCAATATTCATGTCACGCACCGAGCTCCTTTTTGTGTGTTTGTGTGTATGTGTGTTTGTGGTATATTGCAAAAGAACCAGCAGCCCATAAATGTTTGCCAAGCTTCAAAAGAAGCAGGGGATGGGTAAACACAATGCAGGCTTTCCTCCCCCCCCCCCCCCCCCTCTCCCTCCTCCTCCTCCCCGCTCCACCACTTCACAGACATTAATTGGGCAGACAAAGCAATGGTCTGGCTGGCATCATGATAGTATCCATGCCAACGGCGATGAGGACTTTCTCATATTGGATGCGGCAGCTGCTGAGCAGCAACACACTGGTGATGACATCCTCCTCCCCATGCCGGCCTTTGTCGTCAAGTCATGTTACAATGGCCTTTGTGATCACGTTACAATGTGTGTTGTATCAACACCACGAGGTACCATGATCATGGAGGGATATTGGAGGCATGGGGATTGGCAAGCTGTGCAAAGCGCAACAAAGTGAAGTAACCTGTGACTGAGGAATTGAATTTGACAGCCCCCACAAAATCTCGCTATTTTTGGCTGGGTCTCGCCTTCTGTGCAGAAATACACCAACTCCTTGGCAAAACAGATAAGCTATTTCTAATGACATAGTACTGATATGTGAAAGGAAAAGACTGATTTTATCACAGAGAAACTGATGCACACTTCTAGGGGCAGTGCATCCAGATATTGCCTTCAATATGTGAGATGAACATAACATTTGATATGAGAGCAACAAATAGTTAACTTTCTTCTAGAAATCTAGGGGGCCCCTTTCCCACGACAACAAACATCAATTGCACATCAAATAAATGTGTCTACCATTGCAAATAAGAGCAAAAAGTCAATTTGCTGCAAATGTTTGATTTTTTAGTGGTAGTAGCAATAACTACTTGCTAAGACTGGAAGTCTTAAAAAATAATATCACATGCTAGTGGCATATTTTGAAGTAGTAGCTATTGGACTGACATAGGATCAGGTAATGTAATCTGAAATTTGATGAATTTGATGAATTTCTATTGAAAATTATTGCAAAGGTAAAAAATATAACAGAAAGCTGGGTGGTATATTCCAAATTTTCTACCCGACAAATTTAATCAGCAGTACATATTTTTTTGAGAAACGAATATAGGTGCAAAATATGGTTCTACAATGAACATCACAACATATCAACAAATGCATTCATTGTACGTGATATTAGTATACACAAAAATCAACTTCTATTCTCACACTGAACCCTGCATTACAGAACACATTCTTTTGCTGTTCACATTTTTTTCCCTCTGTAAATCCACATACATTATCATAAAACTCTAATTATGAAGAGGACTGCAGGGTGTGGAGAGATGGAAAAGGAGCAATATTCCTGTCTCATGGCTGTCTAGAAACGAATCTTTGAAAGAAAAAAAAAAATGTGAACGAGAGCTGCCATCAGTAAGAAACCCTGTCAGCCATCATGTCTTACACAGGATGTAATTTGGGGAGAGAACATTGGTTACTATGGGTCCTCTAAGTTTTACCATGTTTTTTCTTTCTTTCTTTCTTCAGGGTGACCCTGGATTGGTGAATGAAATCTGTGATGAGTCACCACCACTACTGGCCTCTGCAGCGGCGACTTGATGCACAAAGCTTCCCATAATCACAACAATCTTTACAGCTAAGAGGAGGAGACGGGAATCTCAGAATGCATCGAAGTGTGCATTTTTGACAGATGGAGCCCCACTGCTCAAGGGTAAACTGTCTACTTCTTAACAACCCTAATAACTCTTTACGATGCTGACACACAAAATGGAGAGATAAAGCAATGAACCCATCTATCCATGTCATATTTGTATGGGCTTGGTTAAACCCTGCTGGACCAATGACATTGAATTGTTCTGTTTAAAGTTGTCCAAATAGTACAAATAAAACTCTAGCAGAAAAATTCAAAGGCATCACTTTTGGATGAACACTGGCATTTCGAAAATTCCACAAATTTATGATCAAAATTCAAAACGATTCCTAGAGATATAGTAATGCTGACTTAAGAACACAAACTAAGGGCAACAGACTAGAAAATAATGAGCAAAATCACACTAATATCCAGAAAGGTTTAACGTCTTGGCTGCATGGTGGTCAAAATTGTCTCCACTTCAATCACTTTATGATAAACTGGCACTAATTTTGTGCTTTAGTGTAGAAAGATCTTTTTTTTCCAAGTTTTGCTGCTAACATTTTCTGATTCCTTTACCTTCCCTTTCCAAACTGCTCTATTTGCTCTTTTTGTAAAACATTCTTATATGACATATTTTCATTCCACACTGTCTAAACAGGTCCATTTCCTCTAAAATAAAATCAGAGCAAATTCTCATCAAATTCATTTTACACCATCAGGAAAAAAAGAGGAGGAAAAGGTTGGATTGCTAACATACTCTATAAATGTCTGTCAAAGTTATGATTGGCATATTCAAAAAATTATTGTGTTGAATATTGTGCCTGCTTGCACCAGAAATGCCACATCTCCAGAATTTAACCTTGTGTTATGGTATACATTTCATTTCATTTCATTTCATTTCATTTTAATTTCTGTCCATTTTGAACCAACTGTGAACCAACTGTTTCCCATATAAATATGAACTCTCTGACTTAAACTTCTATTAATTCCAAGTATTGCAAATATATCTGTATGCATAATTCTGACAAACTACAAATAGAAATATCTTGTCTATGTTTAAGACTACACTGTAAACCTAGCATTTGCTTTCTTCATGTTACCTAAGTGTGCTATCTGCCTGGTAAAAAATGCACCTTAGACTACAATTGCAGAGTTGATTTTTGGCAAACATCTTTCTAGACCCAAGTTACAGAAAATATGAGCATAATCTTCATCCCCGACAAACAGCACATTGAGCAAAAAATCTAATTGAGTGACTTTGGTATGTTCAGATGGAAATATCATATACCATGGTTAGCTTTGGGTTACAGCATATACTTTTTGATGGAAGAGATACATGGAAAAACATTTTGACATACATGTACACAACCAATACAAGCGTTTCACATATTGTCAATATGATACTAGCTCAAGAATGCTATAAAACGACAGGCCATTTGATTGGCTTTGATATTAAGATATTTGTAGTCTCTTTTCTTCACAGCAAATATTACCGCCTGACATAATAAACAATATCAGGACCTATCTAATCTTTCACTTACCGTACTTATGTATCTTTAGGTATTGCTTGTGCAAAATCAGATGCACAGACTTACATGTCCAGTCTAAATGAACAAATCAAGACTTAAGTAAATGATTCTGACCTTTCACATACACTCTAGCACTAGCTTAATCCTGTTGTAGCATTGCTTATGCAATTCAAGATGAATTCCCAGCTTATACGCCAGGTGGCACTTTATAGAAAGTTTGTGATTGTAGTTGCTTGACTGCTGCTTTGATGAATCTATTTTGTAACCATGATCCTGTTGCATAAAACTTTCTACCTGAGAAAAACTCAGGTTAGTGTGATTCTGCCATTGACCTCATCAAAGGGGAGAAAACAAAACTCTTTGAAAGTAGGCTAACCCAAGTTTTCTCCAGTAAAGAGTTTTATGCAACAGGCAACATATCTTAGCAATCACTTGGGGAGATAGTTAGGTCTGAATGAAATTGAATCAGAATCTTTAGGGAATCAAAAGTAAATTGTGTCCTTCCTTACAAAACACAAAAGACATGATGAGAAAAGAGCGGCTTCATGCCACTGGGGTTTTTTTAATTAATGACTACCATATTATACAAATAAAGAAAGGTCAAGAGTGCAATGGTACAAGATTTCACACATGGTGAGAGATGATGCGCTCTATTCAACCACGTAAAACCAAGTTGAACAGAGCATTTCATCTTATCTCATCACTGAATGCGAAATCTTGTTCAATTGCTTGAGTAAAGACCATATCTTTGCTGGGGTGACAAGATCTTGTACCTCAAATTTTGGTAAAATTGACTTTTTTTGGATTAATGGTCAGATAACCAGTCAAGTGATGTCCTGCTCAATGCCTAGCTGTCTTACCCCAAAAATGAAGCCACCACGACATGTCAAACGAAAGGCTATCCCATTTAACATAGTGCTTTGGCTGTCATGTTTTTTTTGCTCTCCTGAACATTTAACATTTTGTACATATAAGGTCTTGACGATATACTATTTTTTATACAACATCTCAGATATCAATGAATGTCATCCAAGCTGATTCTCGAATAAAGTACAGCAATGGCAACTTTTCTTCAAGAGGCATGTGGTTGTACAATTGTTTTGTGGTACGGTCACATGCAAAAGAGATCTATCTGTTGAAACTGTTGACAATAAATGACTGATTGAGAGCGTGCTTGTAACTGATTAGGCACGTACGGCAGAAGTACATTTTGACGTCAGAGCAGTGCAATGGTACAAAATTCAACAATTCCCAGTCCATTAACTTTCACCCATTGGTTGTCAAGATCACACACTGAACTCATTTTATGCCATTCCAAGTACACAACATTCGAGGTACACAGTAGTGTATGCAAACTAACAAGTACGAAACAACATTTTTGTTGGTAAGCTAGAAATGGGATATGAAAGAACATTCAATCAGTCAGTGTCATAATGAACTGACAAATGTGCATGCATAGTAGTGACACTTTGCAAAATGCTGAGCTATTGAAAATAATCCTAAATTTCTGCTTCAATTTCTCTGAAAAATGCACATAGGAGTTCAAATAGTGAGCAATTAAGTTGACAATCAAAATAATCATCACACCTTACTCTAAGCATGTGAATAGTGTGACAGAAAAAAAGAAGAAGAAAGTTATCTTTACTTTATATGTCAGACCCTACATACTGAAAAATGAGGAATGTTCGCATGCATCTTATTTTCGCAAATTTCGTGACAGCCAATATTCGCGAAATTAAAAAGCACATGAAAGTTCTTGTCTACACTATGTGCATTGAATGTTAGAGGTAACTCGCGAAAATGACATGCCACAAAAAAGGCCGTCGGCACCAATTCGCGAAAATTTCATGCCGCGAAAGTATCGTGTTTTACAATACATCATTTCTCTTGATGCGTATTGCATGGAGCTCCAGTCTATCATCATGAGTTCTGAAAATTGGCATGCACAGTCTACTCTTGTCACTTTCTTCCAGTACAAAGTATGCAGAGCAGCGTGAATGAATAGAGGAGTGATAAGAAGACATTGTGGACATCAAATATCCTCTGACAGCAGTGTGAGATTCAAAAGTCTACTAGTGTTTTGAGCTGCTCGCAGACACGAGAACATTTCACGTGCGTTGAGACAGCTTGCTGAGAACCTCCAGCTACTTTACCAGTAGAAATTGCACATATATGTAACAATGATTGTCTCCTTGTGGAAAATTGAGCGAAGAAAATGGTTGCGTTTATGATTGCCTCCTAGCGGAAATGAGCACAGGTTGGTAGGGTCATGACACTTTCAAATTGGCAGTTTTAAGAACTGCTGAACACAATTATGTCACATCAAGGGAACAGGGGATTTGCACTGGACAGACATAAATGTTTGCGAAATCCTCTCTGATGAAAAACTTTGGGGGGGGGGCAGGTCAGGAATAGGAGATTGTGCACATTACTGTTTCGGTTTTTGTTATGCAGATATGGACTGCTTTTCAAGGCATTGTTGGTATTATTGCTCTGACAAATCTCAACTCCACGCTATGAAAGCTCTTTAGGTCACAGCATAGAGTTGAAGTCCTGAGGGGAGATAACATCAACAATGTCCTGAAGAAAAGCCGTCCATGTTTGTTTTGCAGTGTATTTAGTGAATAAAATTGCATGACGGTATTTTACTTGGCCAATTGTGATCTTATCAGCTAATTCACACACTATCATATTGAGAACAAACTGTCTGCACTTACCACTACCAAATACATAGAAATTGCATTGTGATCGCATTGGACAAAGGTCACCTCTCGCGCTATGTAAGACAAGCATTTACTGCAAATGTACAAACATAACGCTACGAACCAAAAGAGGGTGGTTTAGTACCATTGAGCAGTTTAGTACTATGGGGCAATTAGAGTACCATGGGCTTGAAGGCAATTGTTACATGAATGCCCCCTATTTCAACTAATCAAAATAGAGAATTCATCAAATGAGGCATATGATGTACTCTACGAAAGGGGGGGGGGGGGGGTGGGGGGGGGGGAGAGGTGTAGTAGAGTGGCACAAGATGGCCAGATGCTAAGGGCAGTGCTTACACCCTTTCCCTTTTGCATTCAGCATGTCATCATCAACAGCGCACCCACACAGCTGCTGCAGGAAATGGAAAGAAAGCATCCACTGACACATGCACGAACAACGCGAAGACATAACATGCAGAGATTAAGAGACGCTCGCAGACGTCATCCAAAAACTCACCCAGCCTGAGTACTGAGAAGAAGAGAACCGAGAGCTGCAGCAGCATCCCGGCGATGACGACAAAGTTGATGGCACTTTGATGGATGCCCTGGTGGATGCGGGAAGGGATGTAGGCAAAGTAGATGTTGTACCTATCGACGAGATGCTTCAGAACAATGTACATCAGGCCTGGAATAAAGAGGGAAGTTGACCCACCATTGAGACAGTAAGGCAACATCATAGTGACAAAGAGATGCAAATAAAACAAAACCCATACCTAACACTTTTATCACTAGCATACAAATATGTAGAGAAATTTATTTTCCTTCCACAAGGGAAGCAAAGCATGAAATGCAATTTTCAGAAGCAGTCTTGTGGAACACATTACCACATGCATATGTACTTAACCTGGTAAGGCAAGTTTCTGTAGAGCCTGTTCAAAATGAAACACATATGTAAGTAATATTCATTTGCACGTTCTAAATGTTTTTCTTTTGTATTTGTACTTTTTCTATTTTTGTTCCTGACATGACCAGGAACAACTGAAAGAACAATGCTGAGATCACTGAATTTGCTACCCTGTTGAAATAGGACTTAATGATAACAATAATACTTATTAATTCCTTTAATCTATTTTGATCATGACAGCACAAAAAATACTGTGTGCTGACTCCAATATACTTTTATCTGTCCTGTTTGTTTTACAAAACCAATTTCCATCAACACTTTTGGTAACTTCTCCAATGATGGCAACAAAGGATTAGATATTGTATTTCAATAAACTTTAAAAAAAATTTAACTTCATGGACAACAAAATGAAAAACTCAGTTTGAGCATGGAAACATTATCAAAAACTTAATATCTTGTTCAAGTCACCCATTTTCTTGCTCCAAGTCATCTCAGAGACAAAAACTAAGAAATAAAGGCAGGATGGAAAAAAAAAAGACAGAAAATGAAGAAGCCAACATTCTTACCAAAAGGAGCGATGAGAGGGCATGTTATACTGTAGACCAAGATGATGGTAAAAGTAGTGAGAACCCAGGCATACTGTACTCCATACTGGAATTCATAGGCCACTCGCTGCAACAGACATACAAAGACAACAATGAATTCAGAGCATTTCACAAAATCTAGATGTAGATTTCTCATGATTTTCAACCCATATTTGAGTCACTGGCTACAACAAATTTGGGCATGCAAAAATGGAGAAGAATCGTTACACTGATAACACACATCAGCACCAATGTATAGCATTCCATTTGACACATTGTGGCGGTTTTTAAAACAGGAAAAGTGATTTATATACATGGATCCATATATTGCCCATTAATGGGCACAAAAAGAGCACTGATTTTCAGTAAGCAGTGAGCAGGATACTGTTCAAACCAGATATTTTCGCGTGCATGAAATTTTCATGAATTTTGCAAGGAGTCTAGATTTGCGAAAATAAAATGCACGCAAAAGTTCCTATCCACACTATATGCATTGAATGCCAGTGGCAATTTGCACAAATTTCATGCTGTGAATATTTCTGGTTTTACAGTAGATCTGCACTGCATCCAGGCAGCTAAAAACCCATTAATATCTACAGCTGAACAGCACTGATAACACCTACCAAGTATACTGCAACATTTGCACTGAGCATTCCCTGTTGCATGAGTTTTGATAAATAGCCATATGAACAAATTAACAAACTAGCACACACACACACAAAAAAAAAAAATACGAAGAAAATCCATTGTGAAATTGCTGGGGAAGATGAATGCACGTCACTCCTATAGCTGCTGTCATTTTCAGAGTATTTTTGTGACCTAAAAAGAATCAACTTCAGGAAGACTGACTATTCACGTCACGGTCACCGGACATTAGACTATATGACAAACCAATATTTGTGTGCAATACATGATCTTAGTGAAAACATGGATTGAAAAATTGATTGTTCCTATACAATGGTGAATGACTGAGGTTTCAATAATGCTAGCATCCAGAAGATGACCTTCATTTTGATCCTAACACCCCAAAACCCCTAAACAAACAAACAAACAACAAACAAACAAACAAACAAACAAACAATAACCCTCAAGGAGACTGAAATAAAGTCTAATCGGGTGACTTACATTTGTACACACAGAGTCCAAGTTTTAGCTTCAATGAAATTTTGAAGTGAAAATTCATTCGTCTCTTTAAAGGGGTGAATTATTGATGTTCCAGTGACCTCGTAACAAGGCTCTAACTGCAACATGCGAATTCTCTTGTCAGGAGAAAACAAAATAGTTAATATTTCTAGGGAACCTCCAGCAGAAGTAGTGAGGTTAGGCAGGTCTGCAGTTAAGAGTATAGCTCTCATTTTTTTTTTTTTTTTTTAAAATCTAGTGGAAGGAAATTGAGTCAAGGTCGCTATGTGACACTCACACTCCTCTTTGTGACCTTCTCTGCCTCGGAGCGTGTCCACAGCATGTTGATACCATAGTAAAAGAGTTCTGGGAAGCGGATAAGCTCCAGGGCTGTGCCGATGAAGGCAGAGGTGATGATGAAGTTCACAAAGAAGGCTCCGTTCTCTGGTAGAAAGATACATCTGGGGGGTGGGGAAATAGAAAGGAGATTTCATTATATCTTGCAGCTTGAGTTTTAGCCCTCACTGGAAAGAAACTTTCTTTTTTTATATAAATGTTCTCTTCTTTGATTGGTGAAGCTTTGTTTTTCTATTGAATTATCACAAATGATAAATCATAATTATTTGATACTCCATTAATGATCATCCAAAGCTGAAAGTCATATTGTTGTTTCGGGGGTTTGGGGTTTTTTTCGGGGGAGGGGGGATTTGTTTTTTTGTTTTTTTGTTTTTCTGTTTTTTTGTTTTGTAACAACAGAATTTCTGGGCATGGCAAAACTTTACAAAGATGACATATGGCCTGTGTGAGAAACTAATCACATCACAAATGCACACTTCAGGAAGAATACATTTGCAACATATTCTTACACCTATCCTCATAGGCAACATGGGGTCAAAATAGAAGCTGGGAGTTCAACAGTCTGTCAATCTTTGGAATGTACACCTATCCTCATAGGCAACATGGGGTCAAAATAGAAGCTGGGAGTTCAACAGTCTGTCAATCTTTGGAATGTACACCTATCCTCATAGGCAACATGGGGTCAAAATAGAAGCTGGGAGTTCAAAAGTCTGTCAATCTTCGGAATGTACAATGTATGAAGACAGAAAGCAAACTTTGACATTGGCACACAAATTTTTCTGTGCTGACTACTGTACGAGCTGAAATTTTCGCGTACAGATATTTTCGCGAATTGCTACATGGAGGAAATTTTCGCGTGTTGTTAATTTTGCGGTTGCGAGGGTCTAACTGAACTTAGCTATTCGCGCGTTGTTATTTTCGCGGTTCAAAGGCGATTCGCGAAATTCACGAAAATAAAACCACCGCGAAAAATTTCAGCTCATACAGTATGAAATGCTATTGAGCTATTGAGCGTGGTGAACTAAAGTGTTCTTAGTCAAATGTTTGATTATGTAGTCTCTACTTCTTGAATCCATAATCCAATCTTGCTGAGGGTTGAATTCAGTGTTTGTAGGAGCCATCAATCACGACGTAAATGTCTCTCATGCCTAATGATTCAAGTAAACAGAAAATGACAGGAAAGCTTTTCTCAATCTTCCTAAGGCTCAGATGGAGAAGTTTTAACAAAAATGACAAATGGGGAAAATGCAAGGAAGAAATGGAGACTAAGAAAGAAGAAATCTTCCTCAGGCTCAGATGGAGAAATTTTAACAAAAATGACAAATGGGGAAAATGCAAGGAAGAAATGGAGACTAAGAAAGAAGAAATCTTCCTCAGGCTCAGATGGAGAAATTTTAACAAAAATGACAAATGGGGAAAATGCAAGGAAGAAACGGACACTAAGAAAGAGGGAGAGGAAAGAAGATATTAACATGATTTTTCACTCACCCCCATCTGATCTTGAGTTCTTCTACACTCTTCAAGCTGTATTCAAACAAGGCCTGTGCACTGTGATACACACACACACACACACACACATAAAGAGGAAAGAATGAACAGATTAATGAATGAAACATTTTAGCCTTCATTTCACAAAGTGTATAATACTAATTCATATCAACTTAAGTGATCAGGAGTGTTTACAAATAGCATGAGGCCTATCTGGTTGATTTCCATTTTCTAAACACTGTCTTCATCATAACAATGTGATCACTGAGCAGAATATCAAATATTTCCTTGACAGAAATTCGCACACACATTGGCACTTTGATTGGTTTATGAATGATATACACATCAAGACATGCATAACTGTGAGTAACAAAACAAACAGATATACAATATTATTATCAGTTACTGGAACACAGCCTTTGAATCTACTGATATGCAGCTTGTAGCTTGCACAGTTCTAGTTCCTTCTGCTCAGAAGAGCAGACCAGCACAGTTAATTCTTGTGACACAAATGTGAAAGGTCTTGTACAATTTGCACGTATCTGAGGCTGCATTTAGTCTTTTTTTTCCTTTTTTTTTTTTTTTTGCAGGCAGCACGTCAAAAATACATCATCAAACATTTAATCATCAAAGACACAAATGTGTCCAATCCCAATGAATGTAAGATGCTACTGCAATGCTTAGCTGCAGTTGTTGACACATCATTATAAGTTTTCACTGCTGCATGGGGTTACATTATTCATGCAGCTGTATTTGCTAACATTCTACTTGCCATAGCTTGCCATATCTGTTTTTCATGTATTCATCTAGGTCCAGATCAGCAAAGATTAGACTACCTGTAACTTACAATAACTGATAATTCCATGGCAACAGCCAATGAGCTCTCACGATATTAAGTAGATGCCACCCAAGGTTACTGAGATCATACTGTCCTTCAAATATGCAGTCACATGACAATTCTGTGTACGCAGCACAACCAAACAATCATTTCCATTTGGCCTTGACGAAACCTTATTGTGGAATTCGCAATTCATTTTCACTTTCTGGAGTGATATTATACTTACACTGAAAAATTACTTTGAATTATGTATGCCCTTCTGTTATGCTGGACAGAGCTAATGAATCACAATGGCATGTTTGCCAGAAGAGATTAAGTGGGATATTCACGCTGACAGTGGAAACGTTATGATTTGAATTGTGTCGTACATTTTATCTCTAAGTTCAGAGCCATTCTGCAATTGGGTGACTGCAGTCTAATCCCATTTCGAGCATGCAGACTTATGACACAAGCAAAATGTCAATACGATTCAATTAGCTTCTCATCTTCTTCCACATGCAAGCCAGTTAGGATTTGATTGAATGTTCAAGTTCTGCCAAGTGAGGGCGGTGTGACACATTCACAGAAGGGGAAGTCACACGTGCAGGAGAGATATATATACTGGCACGCATTGGTGAACTTGAGTGCAATGAGAGAAACTGGAAAGTCTAGTGTATATTGCACGACCATATGTCACCAAATGCTGAATGAAAAATTCTACCTGGCCAGGCCAAGCGAGGGCAGTATTAGAATCATGAGGAGGAGGAAGATGAACGTCTTGCGCATGATGGTGTGGTTGAGCTTGGTGCGCGTCCAGTGGAACTCAAAGTAGTAGCTGGAGTAGACGACCAGCAGGGGAAGGAGGGCAGCAAACGTCCACAGGAGCAGGGTGGGCAAGAATTGTGACAGGAAGGGTGACTGGAGAAGGGAAAGTGGAATATGGACGGAAATAAAACAGATGGATGTTATAACTTGAGTAGTTCTTACCCTGCTTGCCAAAAGAGAAAAAAAAAATCACTACACAAATTTTCAAAATACACCATAAAATACAATTGTACATGAATTCATAGGTCACAATATACCCAAAAGACAGTCTACTAGCATTAAGAAACTTGAAAGATAAAGTCTAGAAGTGTAAATTGAATCAACTGAAAACACTGCAAAAAAGATTGGAGAAAAAGTATAACAAATGAAACAACAAACACGACATATTCAAACACTTCAGCTGATCTCACTGAGATCGCTTAATATTATTTAACAAATGACATCAATGATTTTTTTTCAGATATGCCAACCAAACAGACAGCACTTCTAATAAAAAAACAACAAAACTGTGTTTTCCACTTTCTTTTTCCTCTTCAGGTTCAAATTACCTCACAGTCCAGCAGACAGAGAAAATATTTTGACTATGTAGGATCAATGTGCTTTGACAAAAGCAGCTCACTCCATGTGCAAGTCTCATTGTAATAACCAAGGCTGCACACTAACCCATTTTTCTACTGGACCCACCTGTCTGTTTGACCAGTAAGTACCCAGTTTTTCCATTTTTATTGGTCCATTCCTGAAAAAGTTACTGGTCCAAATCGCCCAACAGTGATTTTTACTGGTCCTGGACCATTGGACCAGTGCCAGTGTGCAGCGTTGTAATAATTAAACATCATTTTCTGCAACAAGAAAAGCTTGCTGAAATCTTTACTGCATAATGCATCATAAGCCTAATTCAGTCTGCTTGGTGTGATCTGTATTGAAGGCAAAATAACATCACACTAACATGATGATGCAAAGTGCAGAGATTTCCCCAGTCAAATGGGGGTTGTTTGCACTAACCTTGGCCTTTGCTAAGGCATCTTGATAATTGGTGCTGTCGAGTGTCGTCATTATCACAGAGGGTGTGGTCAAGAAAAACAGCAGCACGAACAAGGCTGTGAAGATACGAGGAGCACATGACAAAGATTGGTAAATCCTACGACACATGTCTGCAAGGGAGGGTTTATGCTTAACTTTTTTGGGGGCCATAATCAGCATTTTGAAACGTGATTGGTGCAAAACACAGTTGTGTCCTGACTCCCTTTGATACAAATGCTTCTTCAAAATGCTGACTAACCCGTTGAGGACAAGTCCTGAGTATACTCGGGCAGGTGTCTATGGGGAATGCGTGTTGTAGTAAAATCAGTCTGTCCTTAACGGGTTACAATTTTTTTAAAAAAAGGTGTATTTACCACTGGTGATTTTCTCCAATCGTATTTACTGGGGAAGCATAAATGCAAATCACGCTTAAATTGGCAATTACCTCTAATCACATTTACTGGAGAATCATAAATGCAAATCACATTCATGACCGGCGATTCTCTCTAATCGCATTTACTGGGAAAGCATAAATGCAAAATCACATGCACTGAACAGCTCTCTAAAACAGAGGTTTAGAGTTTTTGAACAATGCACAGTGCTGGTTTGCAATATGGGTTCTTTCTGAAGCTCAAAAAATTGAGCATCAATAGTACCCTCATGTATTAGCATTTTGGATAAGTGTTCCAAAGTGCTGATTCTGGCTTCACATAAATGCATCCCTCGAACCATGATTGCTGCAAATTCATTTGTACTGAGGTGAGAAAGATGCGAGTAAAAACGTGTGCTCATGAGGGAGACAAAATGCAGCTGAGCTGGATGACAGCTGTAGTGACGGAGTTAAACCTATCTTTACTGACTGCTGAATTTTCAATTTGGATGATAAAGTGAATAATGTGCAATTGAATTCTGAAAACAGTGTACTTGATATCACATTATAGGCATCTGAAGCAGAGCATCATTTGTCATTAAGACTTTACAAATTATTAAACAATCAATGATAAATGCTACAGATTTCACTTGAAGTATTTTCACCAACATTCTCTACACTCACCGATATTGATGAGAATGACACTAAGCCACCACACATACGGACTGATCGACAAGTTTTCCCTGCAAGAGAGGATAAATCAAGATCAAACATCACATTCGGTGATTTCATGTTCAGTGCTAGTGCTGGCACTGGTGTTATCTCCCCAACTGCCTTTCTCCATCGAGCTCCAATACCAACGGTCAGATTAATGTAATTGATACAACTCATAATCATCCATCCCCAACACTAGTTCTTTACACCAATGTGAAATCCTGCATGAATTGCACAATGAAAAAAGTGATTGCACTTGGTTGAATTCAAATTAAGAAAAGATCCTGCCATGATTACCTGTATTAGACGAGTGATGCGGAAGAAGAATTAAAATGCCACTAATTTATCAACATCTCCAAATTACAATGACCATAATTTTACTCCCAGGCATAGATTTATGTGGCAAAGTCAACAGTGTTCATGTACATTCCACTGGTGACTACCACATTGGTAAAGGTTATGCACATAAGTGAACGTGAGTGGCCATTGCCCTGAATGTGGGCTTCCCACGTAAAGCAACGATAACACCAACATGAACTTGTGGATTTAGCCAATTGCGATATAAAAGCATGTACATCACAAACAAGGATTGTGGAGCTCTGTTCAGCAGATGATATTCAACACCGAGCCCAAAACTAGCTACAGGAACTATGTCATGAGGTTTTTGAGGTTTTCAAGTTTGTGTTTGGGTTTATTGCTGGTGCTAGAGATGAGATAGCACTAACACCACCTCTAGCACCAAACTTGAAATCACTCACTGTGAATGATCTATTCCATAGTGAGAGTTAATGATTAGTATATGGGACAACTGGTCAGTGAACAGACCTTGATGACAGATACCCCTGACACTGACCACTTCACATCTTGCCTGACTGGATGAATTTTGTCTCAATGAAAAATGCACAGAAATTATATATATGAAAGCTGATATGGATGAATTAATTCTTCCAACATTGGTCATGCTTCCAAAACAGCATCAGCTAAATGAGGGATCTTTTTCCTTCAGCAGGTGAATTTTTCTTGATTTGAGATTCTCTACATATTATACTTTTCCTGAGCTTGACAGTGATGCAGATACAGATTAAAATGGGTGAAGACTACAACTGTAGTTATCATGCCCCTCTTCATATTAAAGCAAAAATGTGTGCAGTGCATTGTAACACTGTATGTCTGTATCAAGTCTGCAAACGTTGATGAGGGGTTATTAAAGTTATTATGTGGATCCTTTAATTGCTGCCAATGCAACGATAAAGGGATGCATCACGATCTCAGTCTCCTGTTTCTCCACACATGTTCCTTTTCTAGCTGAGATCAAACACAGGATGCACTCTTAATCAAACAATGGAATATGACATTAGTATATTTCCTGCACAAAAGACAGCTGAATGGTTAGCTGTAAGGACATTAGCAGTGAGGACGACAACATGTGAGTCATGCAAAAGGTCAGATTTTGGCGATGACAAGCGAAATGAATTGTGCAAAATCATCGAGACTTGCAATGACTGGACAGATAGTACATGCAGCCCGCTCTTCAAGGGTAGAAATTTAAACGTGCAATGTTCCCATGAGCAGTTCATGTATGAGAAATGACAAGCGTCACTTAACACCTCTCATATGGTTCTTTTAGATGAATAATAATAAATATAATTTTGATTGGGAACATGACTGGGTGATGAACGTCTGTATGATTGACTGTAACATAACACTATAATGTCAGCTCAAATCCAGACTAGGATGCAGTAGGGCAAGCACATGTTAGAGATGGCATGCTGACAATCATGTGTGCTACAAACTACTGACACAAATATCAGTAAGTGGGTACTGTGTCATTGGCCGCATTATTGCTGTTATAATGGAAAGTATTAACTGAGGAATTTGAGTGCCAGATATTGTAGGCAGCTAGTAAGCAATATCTATCTAAAAACCTACCAACACACAAGTATTATCTTATGTCTTCTATTACTTCTTGGAGAAACTAGGTTCTGGAACAGAGTGAGAAAATTGGATAACATTTGACAGGCACATAGAGTGGACTCAATACTCACAAGATGACATAATTCAATAAGAATCTATCAATGTATTCAAATTCTGCTCAGCACAGGGCAAATCATGCATTAACAGCTATGAGCAAAGGAAAATTACACAAGATAAACTTGGCAAGACATGATACATATCTGAATGAAAATGGCTGGAGACCTAGCTAATAATTTATTTCTTAAATCTCACAGGAAACTTGAAGAAGAAGTCAGCTGGTCTCAAATGACATATTTGGAAAAGTCCAATGTAAAAAATTAAAATGGGAAAATAAGAAACTGTGATATAAACTACAATTCAAGCATATGAACTTGTTTCAGTCACATTTAATGCAAAAGATTAAGTTATATTGCACAAAGATAATTTGATTTTGTTGTACCTAAAATGTTTTGACCTTCATGATCATACATACCAGAAGCTGAGTTACCATATTCCACTGTGTGGTAATAATAGGTACAGTGTAAATCAGCATCCTTCGCTTTATATAAGCTTGGAAAATTTCGTCAGTTTTTGGATGTAAAGACCACTAAGAAGCTTGTTCAGGCTTTTGTTATATGTCATTTAGATTATTGTAACAGTTTGTTGTATAATATCTCTGACTCACAGTTACATAAACTCCAGGCAATTCATAATGCAGCTGCAAGATTGATCACCTGCACAGAGAAGAATTCTCACATAACCCCCATTTTGAAACAGCTCCATTGGCTTCCTGTTCAGTCACGTATAGTTTTCAAGATACTGTTACTGACTTATCAGTGCCGCCATTCAATGGCACCAGAATATCTCAGTAAGTTCTTGGTCAGGTACGCTCCCTCTCGTAATTTAAAATCAACTCAGAAAAATCTTCTCCAATGTCCTGCTATTACAACAAAGTTTTATGGTGAGCGATCTTTTGCTCATGCTGCTCCCACACTATGGAATGCTGTTCCGTGTTATATAAAAGAAGCTCCCACAGTGTTAAAGTTTAAAACTGCTCTCAAGACATTTCTGTTCAAAAAGTATTATGAATGAGTTTGGTTCTGCATTGATGGTACACACATTGTACACTATATTTCTTCTTTCTACTTTCATCCCTCTCCTTTAAAGCGCATAGAGACACCACGGTAGTGATATGCGCTATATAAGTACTGTGTTATATATATATATACAGTGTTCTGTAACAATTTATATTGCACATTACACTCTCAAGAGGAAAAAAAAATCAATACAGCTTTCAGTCCCCCCCCCCCACACACACATACACATACACACACAAAACGCTCATGAGTAGAAACATTCATGTTCCAAGGGAGTTAAAAAAACATGGTAAAATACACAGGACATCATGCAAGACATTTGGGGATGGTCTCCTAATACTATTGACAATACAAAGGCTTGGATCTTGAACATTTAGATAATTACTTCACTTAAAAGACCCTCTCATCTCATATAAATGGGAAAGGACATTCCAGGAGCACATCGTTATTTCTTTGCCAACCTGATAGCAACTTTGTTGCAAACAACATAAAGGAAAAGGTAATTTTACTAGCTTATGTGGTAAGATAATACAAGGAAATGGGAAAAAAAAAAACCACCTACCATATAATGTCATCTGGCTTGGGAGCGAAGTCAACCTCCCAGACTGTGGAGTGAAGCTGCCTACTGACACTAGACACAGTAGGTGGGCCTGTCTTTAGGGTTGCATAGTCATTGACAATCCTTCAACAAACAAACAAACAAACAAACAAACAAACAAATTAAGGGCATTTATTGCACACAAAGAATATACATGTACAACTTTTTTTGTACCTGCCATCTGCATATCATTCATGAGCTGGAAAATGTTCACATATACAAGATTTTTGATTATTACTGTAACTGATGCTAAAAGAAACATAACTGCTTGTATGCAGTATTGCTTGTATGCAGTATTACTCTGGTTAATCATGAGCATTCTCTTTGTGGAGAGCATGGCGCAAAATGAAAAGTTGATACCAAATACTGAATAGAAGGAGATGGTGTGCATGAAACCAAACAATACCAAAGTACTGAAAGCACAGAGAAATTCACTCTAATGCATACACGGCATCCCATCAGTCAGTGCATGTATCGTGTCTTTACAAGTGAATGGAATCTTTTTAACCCATTAGTAATTGAACTGCCCAAAGCCACCAGCCAGATTACTCCCTAAACCGCCCAAAACCGTTGTCCCCTTTTTTACAGTTTTATGCTTTGCTATTTTCATTGTTTTCATATAGAATATATAATTACATAATTTGAAAGAGGTTGAAGGTAAACAAAAGTATGTCAGAATTATTTCTGTGACACACAAGTCTCTTGGCAGAGTCCTAATAGGCTTGGAGGGAATAAACATAACTTATAACAGACAAAAATAAACATCCAGTGATCTATTTTGCATAATTTAGAAAGTTGTCAAAATGGGAGTAATATTGCGGTACCTTCCTGGGAACAATAGGCCATTATGTACTGAATCTTCAGTTGTTAAAGGGCTAAACAAAAAAGACAAAAGTGACAATAGTGATATGATTACAGAGCTAGTTTGCTTGGGACTCACTTTGCTGCCATGGCCTCACTGTGGACAGAGAGGAAGGCCATGCCAAGGTTGCTCTTCAATGCTTTACGTTTCTCCTCCGCCACTGTGACGGTCAGTTCTTCCTCCAGCTGGCTGTAGTACTCAATGGCATCCACCTATATACAGCAATGGATCACAAGGACAAAACATACAAACATACAATGAAGTCACACAGCAAAGATATCTCAAGGACAGGAAGAACTCAGTACTAGTGCAGAGATGCCAACCTTGTGAACAGAGCTGCAGTAATCTGAGGCCTATTTCTGGTGGAAAAAAAAAACCACACTGTTTTTATCTCTCCCGCACGCGTGTAGTGACACAATTTGCAAAAAACAGAATTTCCATGAAATCTGCATTATCTTCTAGAGGAAAAATAGTACAAAATACTGTTAAAAAAGTAAAAGTCGGCATCCAGTCTAGCAAGTGACCTGGGATAACAATTTCATTCATGATGCTTTTCACATTCACTGACAGCCCAAAAACGATGGACAAAATTAAAAGTTACAGAGATACAAAAGTTCCAAACTAAAACAGTAATTTGACTTTGGTAACCAAGCAGAATTGTCCTTTTTTTTTTCTTTTTTTTTTTGTTCAACTGACTGATGATGGGTATAGTGTTTGAGGGCATCAACCTTCATGAGGAAATTATGAGATAAATAGAAAACACAATATGTGGAAAACTTTTCAATGCTCATAACTAGTTGATTCCTGTACTCAAGCAGTTAAGTACAGACTGGCTATCTAGTAATATCACCTATTATTATAGGAAGAACATGTAAACATATGTAAAAACCTCAATAGCATCATTTCTACTTCAGCAGCTACAGAGTTGGTTGAACACAATGATGGCTGTAGTACCCTCTCACACACTATCAACTCTTTGAGTGTTAATTGGCACAGAATATCCCATTCCATTGTACACACTGTCCAAAGGCTCTAGCACAAGATGGGTTAAAACACCATCACCAGAAAAAGGTGGCAGAATAAAAAGCAATCAAATAAAAGGTAAAATGAGGGGCATACGAGTGAAATCAGAGGAGGTACAAGATGTCTAAGTATTTAGATATATGTATATATAATTTGATGCAAAAAATCCTTACTGGCTAAACTGCAAGGCCCAAGGTAAAACCTTTTAGAAAGAGAGGAGAAGAAACATAGAGGCTAAAGCTATCAGATTCAGCTGAAGAATATTGGGGTACACTTGCAGTCAGGATCTCAGCTGCGACAGATACTATTTGATTTTACGTTTTCACAACAACATGGCATCAATTCATAAAATGAGATTTTATTTTCCATAATGCTAATGATCAAAGAAAGACATGATCTCTTTTCACAAACACTGACATTGCCAGAGCTAACATAACCTGTGTAAAACAAGAGTAAACATTCTTTGCTCTCTTTTTTTTTTCTTAGTGCTTCATCACTCACCTTGGGTCCCCCGCACCCTAGCTGGCCACAGGTTCCCGGCTTGAGGGTGGGACGCTGAGTAGTTCTCTGATAGATCTTTTCACAGTGCAGCCTGTTCAAGTGGGCATCTCGTCTGGGTGTGATAGAAACAGCGAGGGTACACATCACAAAAATGAGTGCTTCACATTTCAGGGCCATCTTTTGCAGTTAATACTATTTATAGTACATAGGAGCACTTGCATATCAGTATGACTATTTAGATCTGGAATATTAATCTCAGGAATTTAAATCTGGAGGTTTCAAAAACTTTCAATTTGCAACAAAATACTAATCAAAGGCATGCAACATTTCCTCTGCAGTCTTGGCCCAAAATCTCACCTACAAAAAGTTCAGTTTTACACAAATTACTGTTTGTAAAAAAGACAGACTTGTATGTTATCATCAATTCCCTCCTGCCATGACTGTTGTTGAGGGATATGTACCCTGGTAGATTTCAAACTGAAATGCAATGCTGCATAAAATAACCCGTTCCAGCCAGCTAAGCTCTGTGGCAGAATAATATGCACAATTGTTTATGAGTTTGACATTTTTATGAGCATTTTGAGGTGATCTGCACAAATCTGCTCTACACCTTACATATGCATAGACTTTTTAGTTCACTGTAACAAAGGTTCTTAGTAATTCATTGTTTTGATTTGGGGTATATATTTTTTTAATTCTACAATAAAACTCAATTAATCTGAATAGAAACAGATTAAAATGTTGAAAGTTTAAAGATCACTACTCTCCTATCTCTGTCTAGGTTTGATTCTGCTCAATACTACAACAATTTGGCCCAAATTCACGAAGGTGGTACAATCTTGTCCATGCTTTAAACCACGGACAAGATTTAAACCATGGACAAGATGGTACCATCTTCATGAATTCGGGCCTTTGGGCCAAGCAACTAACATTTTGGTACAACACCTAATCTGTTACAAGTGAATGAGGTTTACAGTCTTCGGTTAATATTTCCTGTGTCTGCTGTGCATACCTCTGGGTGTCCAGTCTCTTTAGCCGTGCTATGTCATATGCAAACTGGACATCGGTCACAACAACATCTGGATATGCCTCTCTGCAAAGAAAAGGAAGAATCTCTGATGAAATGACAAAGAATGCCATGATACAATACCATAATCATGGATTGCATAGAGAGATAAACAAAATAGCTATTACCACCTGCAGCTGATCAAAAGTGACATTATGTCTATGCTTTAAACCTCAGCAAAACTACATAAAATTGGTGACTGTGAAGGCTGCACATTTTCTCCACATGAAAACATGGTAAATTATTAAATTGAGTAAACATCTGGAGGGGAATTTTCCTTTTTATTTTCCATACATGAGACAAAGAAACATTGCTTTAGATCACAGTTTCTATCAACCTAGTTCGAGCAGAACAAATCTACTAGCAGAGCAAAGAAATACTACTAGATCCCTACAGCCAAAGATCTATGCATGCCATGAATGGTTAAAAAAAAAAAAAGCCAAATGTAAGATTTTACAATTCACATCATTCAAACATTTGCTTTCCTATGTTAAGCAATCTTCAACAAGTAGCTCAGAACAGAAGGTCACTACATCAATAATTTTGAAGCTGATTAAGATCAATAAAATTAGAATTACCAATATATGAAAATGAAACTAGGAAAAAAAAAAACTTTACCGTATGTTCAAACAGAAACCTGTTTATATAATGAAATTGTAAGAAGTAGGCTCTGTGAATGATTCCGCAGATAAACAATACGAATGTTATCAAGCCATAAGGTCTGTCACAAATCTGTATAAATTGCCCTTCTAGTTCTAATAATCAAAATAAATAACACTCTATAGATAATGAAAACACTGGGATACACTGAACACAGATTACTGAGATTATCAGGCATTGCATCAGGCTCTGCACAACTATTAATACTAAAAGATGATGGTACTGTAATAGCTTACGAAGCTCTTATACATGCTGTAAAAGATCATTTACCATTATCCCAAGAGGGATGTTCTGCCACATTTTGGGTCAACTGTAAAAGCTTATGAAGCTCTTATACATGCTGGCAAGGATCATTTGCCATTATCCCCAGTGACCCCAAATGGATGGTCTGCAGCATTTTGGGTCAACTGGTCCTAAGATACTAATCATCATTGGCAAAATAGTGGTAACAGAAATGAGTTCAAGACCTCATCTAATCACGGCAGCATAACACTCCTTAAAAGCAATTCCCTATTAAATTAATGAAGCATTCACTCTAAAATGATATGAAGTCTGAGGCAACTGGAAAAGACACCATACACAGAAATAGCTAATACTGAAGTACACATTGACAGAATGGCCACTGCAACCTACAGAAAGAAATTTTCATGAGATGGCTATGATTTGGGGCAAGAACAGAGCAAAAAGGAAACTATACTCACTGGAAATGCTGCTTGATGAGGGCTGCATCAGTCCGTTCCAAAGGAATGCCAGATACTAGAAGAGTTCGAGACATCTATAAGAAGAAACAAAATTGGGCGAAATCCCAATCAATATCACAAGAGGTGGGGAGAACCTGTTTCATTGTGCAGTAGCATTGGACATCTCTTGCCCCTCTCTCCAAAAACTAAATGATTTTCTCTTCTTCTTTTTTTTTTGTCGTCAAAAAGACAGGATGGCATTCATAGCTTGCATGCATTTTACAAACTCGTAAGTACGAGTGTGTGATAAAGCATGATTGGTAATGACAAACAGTGTCACAAAACTAAATTGGTATGACCACAAGAACTTAATCATACAAACAAAGAGAGTCATTGATTTGTTGAGAAATGAGCAAGATTGCGTCGGGTGAGATTGAGAAGGGCGTTAAGTTGTCTTGAACACTATGGGCTCTGTGGCAACTTAACGCCCGTATCATTCTCAACCGACGATTATGTGGCAGAAAAAACTACAACTTGCTGAGGGCACTAGTGCGTTCATCTTGCTTTATCACACCTTCAAACACATGCTATAAATGGGGTTTATAGAGACAGAGTTCTTAAATGCATTTTCTTATACACCTTCACTAAAGTGTGGTGAGTATGTTGGCAGAGAGGTATAAATCTAGGTCAACAATATGTTGCAGAAATGTCATGCAAATAAAACTTGTAGGCCTGAACAGAGCTGCATATATCATGCTGAGAGATGCACTACCCTTGCTTAAAACTCCTACTATTAGGTTAAACAATGTGCTTTCAAACAACACACAATTCTCAACATAAGCTCTTCACAGCAACTCACATGTACACATGTATACACACAAACACACACACACACACACACACACTTCATACAAACACATATTCCATGAATCACTCTCAAAAAAAGAAATTACGTTTTTTCTCGATAAAATCTCTAGTAAATGCAGAGTACATGACATAGTCTTCTACATTGCCAATGACCACCTGACTAATGATTGCAAGAATGGCATTCATATACTTTGCAACTGATTTACAAATTGCCCTACATCAATGTAATTAAGTACTGAATTGATCAGTGTTTTAGTAAAAGATCTTGATGGAAGAATTTCATGAATTTGGCATCCATATATTCACTGATGAATGCATGTTTTTTACACACAAGTCCTAACTAAAAAACAAAACAAAACAAATAAAAAGAATACAGAAAAAAACCCCAATAATTTCAAATCATTTCCTTGATATGGTTATCTTACCGTGTCTGTTTCCTCACGGTAGGGAAGATGAGTGGAGAAGTGGCGCATGAAGATTACAACGAGGATAAAGTACAACATACAGAAGATTGTGTGAACCCATAACTTGCCATCTCTGTAGTAAGCAAAAAGATAGAAACATAGAGAAGAGACAAAAGAGGAAAAAAATGATGAAAAAATGAGAGAATGTGAGACAAATGAATCAACAAATAGACAGATAGAGAGAGAGAGAGAGAGAGAGAGACAGACAGACAGACAGACAGTGCGCATTTCTGTCTGTGTTGATATCAATAACATTTTTAAAGTCATCGGTACATCATCAATACATCGGTCTTTGTAGTACTTACCGAGCAATCTAAATTTATAAAACTAGGAAGATGAGCTGAAGACTGCAATATAACCATATTAAATTTGATTCCATTTTGAAGAAGAGGGACTGAAATAAAAGCAACTAAAATTGATGAGACATCAGTTTATGAAAAAGGGAGCCGGAAAGAGCCAAACAGACGCCACTGCAGCTGGTTTATATGAATTCAGCTACCACAACTCTGTCAACATTAGCCAGATATTGACTTGATTTCCTTTGAATTTGCTTCACCATCGACACATGATGAATTTCATTCAAAACAATTTTCTCTTGGAAGTAAACCTCCTTTTTCATACAAGAGAGAAAAAAAAAACATGTCTTATCATGTATTTTCATGACACCTTTATGAATGCAATACGATAATACTGGAAAACCTTTCCCACATTTGTTTTGTTTTTAGGACTTGCAGGTATTGGTACTAAGAAGCTGTTTTTTCATGACAATCAAGTTGGTGAAGAACATAGGAAGCTTATTCAGGAGAAAAAAAAAATGAAAGAAAGGAGATGACACCTATATGAATTCAATACAATAATAAAGGAAAACGTTTCCCATTTTGTTTTAAAGATGCATCCAGCATCAGAACTAAGAAACTGTTTTTAATGACAATAAAGTTGGTGAAAAACATAGAAAGTTTATTCATGAAAAAAAAGAAGAAGAAGAAGAAAGAATGAATACAGGTAAGAAGGAAAAAATTGGTCAGAGTCCTAAGTTGCTTTATGATAAGCTTACTGGTTGGGGATGTTGGTGATGGTCGTCCGGCCAAAGTTGTTTGGCCCCAGCTCCTGGCTACCACTGAAGTTGAGTGGTAAGATGACCACTAGGGAGAGGAAAGTGACGATGATGATGAAGACGATGAGGTACCGCTGGAACTGGAGATACTGGACTGCATCCGGTCCTGAGTTACTCCGTATGTCTGCATCCCTGGTCAGGTATTCAAAGAGGGAGGGTAAAACAAGACTTCAATCAAGCAAACTTAACCTGTTGAGGACGAGTCCCAAGTATACTCTGGCAAGCGTCTATGGGAAATGCATGTTGTAGCAAAATAAGTCTGTCCTCAACAGGTTAAGACATCATCAACTTCCTGTACTTGGACATGAATTATAAGCATTTCAATAATGAAATCAAGTCAAATCAAGTGTTAAGGTAAACCATTTCATTATTGAAATGGTTTACCTTAACACTTGGTGCAGATCGTTGTGTTTTGTTTTTTTTTTTGTAGGTAGGACTAAATTCCTTTCATTTCAAATTGTTTTTTCTGCCCCATTTCTACTATCTAAATGCAACATGTCTATAAGAATACTCTGAAAGAATATTTAGTACCAGTCAGCAATTGCATATACACTTTGCAAGAATCATGCAAACTATCAAAATGGGTAGCAAAGTTTCACAATAATTCCTTCCCAGCGGTTCTTATGGTTAGAAGATATTGTCTCTGCTGTACGCCTGATGAGAAGTGATGCTACAATACTTCAACAGACTAGTGACTTCAAAGCCCCCCCCCCCCAGCTTTTTTTAAAAAAAAAATCAAAACTAACAATTCAACTTTACTTGACTTATTACTTATTCCAGTGGTTCAAAATGTTAAATTCTGATTAGAATGTCTTTTTTTCCCATGACCGCTGGGAAAATAAAGAAGAATTATCTGGCCCCATCTTCCTGGTTTCATGATGCAGGATGGATCACATATCTATGATAAGTACTCTCCATACTTTTTTTTCCCCCCTACGTAGTATGTGAATACAAAGTTTATTTCTTCCCATCAAGCCTTTAAGAATGATTTATAGCTTGTTTCTGTGTGTGTACTGTTTTACAAGCTTCTGGGGCACAAAATCTACAAAGAGAAAAGTGTGTGTGTGTGTGTGTGTGTGTGTGTGTTCAATGATTCTTCCTACAGCCACGTCTACAACAACACAATCAGACATAGAACAATGAATATGTCACGGACACGGACACATTAATCACTGGGAAGTGTCACTTGGGCAGGTCGTTTGTCATCATTATAAGTTTCATTTGGCATTTCATCTTTACACAAGCACAAAGAAAGCTAAACATCAAAGGCACAGTCGATTATAGTGATACAATGTTGGACTGTTGAGGTATGGATACAGCGCCATAAAACCTCTCTGAGCCCCAGTCATAGTTGCCAGGAAGTTTGCTCTAAATGCTACTCAGTGAATTATTCATGACAGGGAAAATTAGGATGACCACAAAATGCATGACCTGCAGGACGATGACCCACTGTCATACAAAATCTGAACCAAAAATAACAAATGAGTTTATCTTTGCATGATAATTGGCACCAGAGAAAAAAAAGAAAGAAAGATGGGTTGCTGGGGGATTATATTTTGATTCAATGCACCTTATTTCTGCATCAGACTCACTGAAACTGGTGAGCAAAGCTTTTGCACTATTTCTACTGCTGTGAAAATTCATTTAATATCTTACCTCAAAGTCAAAGATAGATAATCATATGAAATAAATTTTGTAAAGTTCCACAGTAAATGTATAAATATTTGTTTACATTATTCAGTGTCAAGAATGTACTCAATTGTCTCCTCATTGCACTGGAATTCAGTCACTACATATCAACCCAACATTCAAATATGACAATAATTTGGATAATTTTAATGCTATGTACATTAGCCTGATTCATTCTTGGACACTGTGAGGCAACTAATAAACACAACAACAAAGGGATGATCTAATGTATTTCATCTTACAAATATTTCATAAACAACAAACTTACTTGATCCTAAATATAGCTGGAATCCAGTCACATAATCCCTGCAATGACAAAAATAAGCAGAACACGAACAAAGTAATGAATATACCATACAATGGTAAATAACAGTTTGCAACTGTATTATTGAACAAACATTATTCACATGTATGATCAGTTGGATTGCTTCATCTCATGTACCAAGAATTCTGAAAAATGAAATTCTATGATTAACAAAAAAATATAATAAATATTATGAATATGCCTTTGCTGTGTTTAGATGATGCCATGTTATATCAAGCATTATTCTTGTACAATCTTTATCATGCACTGAAAATGCACAACCCAGCAGCAACAACAAAATTGAGAGAATAAGAGTAAATTTTGTCTGCAGTACCTACAGTGCCTAGTATGAGAAATCTAGTCTCTTGTTCTTATTGGGAAGATAATAGTATGTAGTACAATTAATGGATTTCATGAATGAATAGTTAACTTTCAGGAATGTTTCTGAATGGGTAGCATTAGCAATCAGCTGAAAAAAAAAAAAAAAGATACAGTACCAAGCAGGATACATGGCACTTTTAAGTAGGTTCCATCATATTTCTCTATGGCATTCTTTTACTTTGATTGAAACTGACAATTGACCACTATGTTCTAGTTTATGTTTGTATTTTTTCTTGTATATCCAAGCTGGACATAATGTATTATCATATTTTGTTATATTCTACGTGTATGTATTTTCCATCGAGAAATATGAAAATAAAATTGAAATTGAAATTGAAATTGAAATTGGAAAGGTCCACTGAAATATTGTCACTTACCGTTGCTCTTGAGTGCATTGGCTGCTCTCCACTATCATCCGCGTTGATTCCCTTGGCACCACCCTTTCCCTGGGAGCTATGATCCCCATAGAACATACTTGTCCACCTGAGCAGTAACACAAATTGAAAACCAAAATAGACATAGAGAATGTCTGCTCTGGGAAGGACTGCTGTCAAGCGGTGTTTCCACTTGATTGCCATATATGCGTAAATATTTCTGTAGCAGAATAGAGTATGACTATGAGCACATTACATCTAGGACAAAGTAACTACTATAAGTATTATAAATGTACATCCCAGTTTTCTCCTCACTTTCATATCCCATCAAGATTGTAAGAAATTCCAGAAAAGTAATGAACTGTCTATCATTTGTTACATTATATGTGGGTATCATTAGTAGCTCAAGAGCAAGGGGTTTCTGCAACTTTTTTTTTTCCTTTGGGAAAACAACATGAATTGTATGTGCAGTCCCATGAAGGCATATCTGTGTGTGCACTATCAATAATGCACTAAATCACAGAAAGATTGAACCATAGACAGACTGTTATAATGGCTTACAATAGCAATGTTTGGCTTGAAGATTGATATCTATGCATTGCAATGTTTTCAGCAACATTCAACAAAGAAAATTTGTGAAGAGTTAGGAAACACCAGTGTTCATATATATGTGCTGCTAATATGATTTTTTTTCCTGCTAGGTTTTGAATAAAAATCAGTCATCAGAACTCAAGGTTATAAGTGGAACAAAAATCTTCCAGCAAACTGTTGCCGTCTGTCTTTTATATTGCAACCCAGCCACATACAAAGCCAAAGTTCAGCCCATAAAATGACCATCATGGCCTTACTGCAACACTGCCGCATTATTTGCATACAATATATTCAACTGTTTACATTGCTGATATATCAGAAAATTTATGAGAGTTGCAGTTTGCATATTTTGCAATATCATGCCCACTGATACAGGCAACAAACACAGTGCAAATGTTTGCATGGATGCTTCCGTGAAAAAAAATGTGTAAAAATTCAAGCCCGACTTGTACAATGCATACAGCATTTCATGCATATCATTCTAAGTTCACCTGGACTCAACCTTCAAACCAATTAAAACTTCATCATGACCACAATAACAAATAAACAAAAACATCAGCATCAGAAAGAGATGAAATACAATGTGGATTTCAGAAGGAAAAAAAAGGTCTTTTATAATTCTGATATAATACACTATCTGCCATAACACACTATCTGCCATGTTTTAATTCATGTGAATGCATTCCATGAGGACGGATGGCAGTATTCGTACTTCCATAGAATGGAAATAAAGTGTGCAACTGCATGGAATGTGCAAGGCCTTGTAGCAATATGATACATTTTGTTAGCTACGTACCTTAGCAGTCCCTCAGAACAAAAGTCATAGTGCATTCAGCGCAACACTAGATGCACTCTTGCTCAAAATATACCATATAAGTATTACATGGACACCAGAAGTTAGAGTCTTTTCAATTCTCTAAAAATGTCGCCTATGAAGGTTGCTCCTACAATATGTACTGCATTCCACAAGCTGGAAATATGTTGTAGATGAAGACTAATTATACAATTTACCTGACTCTGAGGAGAAAAATGAAATGTCCATGAGTCAAAATATTACATAGCTTTCAAAGACCTTGTCTCAGTACACTTTCAGAGGAAGTATTCACTTTGTGCATGCCCAACATGATTTTATAACTCTACAGTTGATATCAGGGTTCTCGCCAGGAATTTCTTCACGCTTGTCGGCATTTATGCGCGCTGTTCTGGGGGTGGGTACGGGAAGCGCGGAAGCCTTCGCTAATGCTCAATACAACACAGATAAATCGCCGCTAAAATGCCACTAAATGCGACATTTTCACGGAGATGTAATGAACGTTGTGAGGGGCATATTCTCACAGAAACAATGCAGAAACTCCATACCTTTTGTTAGCGGCAGTTCCTAAATAATAAATGAAAGAGAAGTAGGTGCCGGTGGTGGAGGTTCCGAATTCTTTTAGGCCTTTCCTGTTTCACTGTTGCAATACCGGTAATTAGCCGCCTCTGCATCGCAACAACGCGCGCCGTGTTGCTTTCTCGCCGTCTGCTCGACCACGTGGTAGGCCTATTGCATGCAGATGCGCGAGAAGCGATCGAGAACTTTCGGGACATCGTTGCACTTTCCTTTCTGGGTATACTGCGGTAGTTTGGCCGTGACATCAAAGAGATATCATACAAAAATGTAATGATGGTCATTATTCCGAAGGTTTGTTTAATCATAAAATGAAACGATTCATTACTGAGTACTTCGAAGGTTTGTAATCGAAAACAACAACAACACCAAAGGTCGGTACTACAGATGAATGTTCAAAATAAAACTGATTTCGTTCGAAGATTAACAAGCATTTTTTCTTTATTATTTTCCGATCAACGAACCTTCAGAAAGGAATCTATCATCTATCATCGTTATTCAGAATAAACCTTCTGAATAAGAAAACACCCTTTTGGGGCCGTTGTTGTATTCCGAAATTATACTGGCAGAACATTCGAAATAACAAAACTGATTTCGTTTGGATATAAACGAATATTTTCTCCTTTATAATTTTTCTATTAACGATCATTCAGAATTAAGAATGTAGAGTATTATTTTGTCATTATTCTTTCGGAGTAACGAACCCTGAGGGTAAGAAAACTGTAACCGTTTTCATTTCTTCTTTATCGTTTTCCGATTAACGATCGTTCAGAATTAAGAATCTAAAGTATTATATCATTATTCTTTCGCAGTAACGAACCTTCAGAGTAAAAGAAAACTGTAACCGTTTTGGGGCCGTCGTTTTATTCTGAAATTTCACTGACGGAAACGTTCGAAATAACAAAACTGATTTCGTTGTGAAATGAACGGACATTTTTTAAAATCATTTTTGGATCAACGAACCTTCAGAATAAGGAATATAGCATTATTTTTTCATTAATCTGTCGGAGTAACGAACCCTAAGAGTAAGAAAAGTGCAACTGTTTTTGGGGCAGTTTTATTCCAAATTTCACTGGCAAAACGTTCGAAATGACGCTCTGATTTCGTTTTGAAATTTACGGACATTTTTCTTTATTCAATTTTCGGTTAACGAACCTTCAGAATAAAGAATCTATTGTTATTTCATCATTACTACTTCTGTCGGAATAACAGACCCTTATAGAGTACGAAAACACGCTGTTTTGTGCCGTCGTTTTATTCCGAAATTTCACTGACAGAAACGTTCGAAATAACAAAACTGATTTCGTTGTGAAATGAACGGACATTTTTTCTTAATCATTTTTTGGATTAACGAACCTTCAGAATAGGGAATCTAGCATTATTTTATCATTAATCTGTCGGAGTAACGAACCCTCAGAGTAAGAAAACTGCAACTGTTTTGGGGCAGTCGTTTTATTCCAAAATTTCACTGGCAAAACGTTTGTAATGACGCACTGATTTCGTTTTGAAATTTACGGACATTTTTCTTTATTCAATTTTCGGTTAACGAACCTTCAGAATAAAGAATCTACAATTTATTATTTCATCATTACTACTTCTGTCGGAATAACAGACCCTTAGAGTACGAAAACACGCTATTTTGTACCGTCGTTTTATTCCGAAATTTCACTGGCAGAACGTTCGAAATAACAAAACTGATTTCGTCGTGAAATGAACGGACATTTTTTCTTAATCATTTTTGGATTAACGAACCTTCAGAATAAAGAATCTAGCATCATTTTATCATTAATCTGTCGGAGTAACGAAAAAAAATGAATCTTGGTGGCGATAACTGATGCTGGTGTAGAGAAAAACAAAGACAGCTCGCTCAAAAGATGCTTCCTTCTTTCAGTTTATTTTCTCCCCAGTCATTCCTATCGTTCTCCTCCCATGAACCCCTGCCATGCAGGGACGATGAACAAAACAAAATGTTACCGATGCTGCAATGAAAAAAAAAAGAAAGAAACACGTCCTCAAAGCAAATTATCTACACTTTTCAAGTTGAACAAATTGATGTTCGTAATGAATAATAAAAAAAAAAGCACGACCTCAAGCAGTGGGGAAACTTGATATCATGGCTTGTGGAAATTTCCATGAAATTTCCACGAAAGCCAGGTGTCAGATAAAGAATGTCGCGCGTACCGCCACCTTGCTTCAGTGGTCGTAAACAGCGTGTACATAGCATGTAAACCAACTGGGAACATTGATGAATGATCATCATTTATTTTCTGCCCGTGAAGGCCCCCTAACCCACCTTTCAACAAACCAAGCCAGAAGCACGTGGAGCATTACGTATATGTTGAACTTGAAAGACCATCATGACAGAATTACTATAAATTTCGGCCCGGAGAAGGAAAATGGAATATTCACGAAATGACGTTTACAAATCCGTAGAAATTGAAAAGGTTAAAATGGAACGCATGGCTTTTTAGATTAAAAAAAAAATAACCCATTGAAACTACCAAAACCTAAATAACAATTTGCATTTGCTTACTCCATCGCACGTTCTTTTTTCTTTTCTTTTTTTAAAGAAAAATGGAGTTGATTTTCTCTCTGCGGCAATGCTTTGAACGCATCTAATTTTGCGTCATTGCCGATGGCCAGCTTCCTAAAGAATTGATACGAATCCTTTCAAATATACGAAACAAAGTCTAAAGATCCTGGATCCTGGCGGTGAATTTCGGTGGTATTATAAATCCTGCTCACTATCAAAATTTAATCATCTGTTCCTTGCGCCATTTTACCAACCAACTGTTCCTGAAAATTTCATCCTAATCTATTCCCAAATTTTGACTTATTTTGCGAATAGAGAGACAGACAGGCAGACAAACTAACAAACAAACCAAAGCAGCCAAAAAAAATAATACAACCTTTGGCGGAGGGGGGCATGCATTTCATATCGTTTGTTTTTGCGTAACCCGACAACAAGCGTGACAACAAGCGAGCACGTGTCAACCTTCCTCAGCCTCCTTCGGCCTCCGACCCTCTCTTTCCGTCCTCTCTCTCCCTCTCACAATATACACTGTACCGTTGTACACGCAGGCGGCTAGGTAAGTGGCCGGCTGGGTGCTTGTGCATGTGTGTGTGGATCCCAAATCAGAGCGCATGTGAGTGAGCAAGTGTGTGATGTGGTGTGTATCAGCAGGGAGGTGAGACCTCCCTGGTATCAGCTAGTACGTCGCTCTGTTGAGCCGCGTTGTTGTGATCGGTGCGGTGACTGTGTGGGTAAATTTTTGCGCTTGTATAAGTATGTAAACTGCTGCTGCTTTCAACATCTAGCTTCTTTTCTAGCCAGATAATAAAAACTGAAAAAGGCGAGAAATTGGTCCGAACTTAGCTCGTCAAGCAAGTTACCCTTGTCGGCAAGTTCACGCGTGGTGTTACCCTTGTCGGCAATTGCTTCTTCAAACCGCACGCTTGTCGGGGCCGACAAGGGTGATATACGCTGGCGAGATCCCTGGATATCTCTTCGATTTCATCTCTTGTAACTACTGTTATAGATCATGGACATGAACACAATCTATTCAATAAAGGCACTGTATAAATGCGCTAAATAAAATCAGGGCAATTGCTATCATTGTATTGATTTTCATATCACATAATAGTATACATATGACAGAAATTGCTTCAAATGTCCATGGCATAGGAAACTGGCTAACTTTTTGAAAGCAATGAACCATATTGAAATGTTCGGAGCCATTTCTGGGCAATGGCCATGCAGGCATTCTTATGTCACCATC
Organism: Diadema antillarum; assembly: GCF_040938485.1. Classification (NCBI taxonomy): domain Eukaryota; kingdom Metazoa; phylum Echinodermata; class Echinoidea; order Diadematoida; family Diadematidae; genus Diadema; species Diadema antillarum. Next base: position 161,676 of record NW_027271590.1, on the reverse strand, counting down.
GGTAGTGCTTAACCCGTTGAGGACGGATTGATTTTACTACAACACGCATTTCCCATAGACCCCTGCCCGAGTATACTCGGGACTCGTCCTCAACGGGTTAAATGAGAGCTGGTTGCTGATTACTAAGGGGAGTATACTAACATAATGCATGGGATGCAAAAATGATTCAATATACCAGGAGACTATCTCATTATGAAATATAAATGCAAAAACATTTCAAAGTTGGCCTGACTAGCCAGTGGTGATGTCATCTGGCGTGCTTAGAAGACTTTCACTACATGTAGTGTTGTATGACACTCATAACAGCAAAGATCTCATTTTACAAACCCACCAGGGCCCTGTTTCATAAAGCTGTTCGTGAAGTTACGAACAACTTACGAGCGACTGGTGATCAGTTCTGATGTGCTATACTTATCAGAATTTCCATAATTCAGCACAAGAACTGATCACCAGTCGCTCGTAAGTCTTTCGTAACTTTACGAACAGCTTTATGAAACACCGCCCTGATACAATTTCAACTGAGAATGATTACGGAATTTAATCACGAAGACAATTCAAACCTGTTGGCAATTTGAGGCATACTGCCAATCAATGGTGAATTGTGCATGGTTAAAACAACAACAACAACAACAACAACACACAGCCAAAATGAGCATATGAATACATGAATGAATGTACAAAATCAACAAATAAACTAATTGATTAAATTTGAAGTCAATGAAAAGCATTAATCAGTAGTCATATGAGTGACTGATTTAGAAATGAAGACTGGAATATGATTGAATTCATCAGAAGTTAACAATCTAATAACACATGGACATGACAAATGTTTGAATGCCTAGATTAAACACCCAGATGTAACACACACACACACACACAACACACAAATAAATAAACCGAAACACACTTTACAGTATTCAACAATAAATCTGAATTTCATATAACAGGACTGCGCTTTAAATAAATCGATCCACTTACAGTACAAAAGTTTTCCACATGAGGCTTTCCTCTATCCATAAAGCATCATTTAAAGCCCTGGTTTGCAACCATAGCTTGTGCATGGGATCATAAAATCTACTGAAAAGTGGCAAAGATGACAATGAACCTGATCACAAAGCTCTAGCAAGCTTTCACTAGTTTGACTGATATTAAGATGACAATTAAAGAAATTGTACGTCTGTTTCAAATGAACATATGGGAGTTCAGGGACAGCATGAGATTGCATTAATATTCCAGTGGTCATGCATAGATACGGAACAGGACCGACATTCCCCATCTCTGTATACATGCACTGCAAACGAGTATGCATTCATGAAAAACCATACGAGCGTGCTCCACGCACATATGATTATCCCACGCACGGGGTGGTGGGCCACTGTTGACTACCAGCCGACGACGGCAGGTGGCTTCATATAAAAAGGCCATTCAAGCACAGCCCCGTTGGCACCACATCCTCATACACAGCTAATGCATATACTCTGCCAGCAAAGCCCCTATAAAATATCCCCAATTCCCACCCACCTAAACCTCTCCACTGTATACCCCAATATCAGAAATTCTCACCGGAATCCAATTATCAAACCCCAGCATATAGTGGGTATTTTATAGTGCCTGCCAATATTCATTGCCATCTCAAATCTGTTTACTCAGCCTGGTCAGTAATTATAGCCTCTTATTTTTGAAGGAGGACAAAATCTCACATGGGAGATGGCGAGGATTTCTGTCAGGATACACCGTAGAAGGTCAACGGTCAGGATTCAGTGGCCAGTTTACTGTGCTATTTTCTTTAATGAAATGTTCTTCTAGGGCATTTTATATTGCATCATTAAATGATGAATGCTCCCCAGGGCATAAATTCTGCATACTTTGCTTGCATGTGTATATGTATGCATATTCATATGCCTGTGTGTGCATTGGAGGAGTTTGCTAATGAACAGTAATAAATCAGTAATAATCATAGTGGTAACAGTTATATAGATGACATATTAATAACACTGAAGATGCCCTGATGGTGCTACTGATGATATCAACAGTAAAGCCGTATGTCCATTGCAGTCTCAGTGCTGTGCCCAATGTCATATTCATGCCCAATGCCATATTTAGGTGATATTCTAAGTCATGATGAAATATAAGATGACAATATTCAACAAATATCAGCCATAAGAATGTTGATGTAATGGTTTACAGCTCATCAACAATATTAACCATCGATAGACACTGGATGTGGCTTTGTGTAAAATTTATCAGGTATACAACATTATATCACTTGCATACACCCAAACTCCTCAGTGTGCAAAATAGCATAAAAACAAGATTTTCACAGTGATTTTGAATTGAGACCCTTCACAAAATCTCTCTCTCTTTCTTCCTATCTCTGCTCCTGTTTTCCCCAAGTCCTAACTTTAGAATGAGAAAATCATGGACATATGTTCACACAAGGGGACATTGGAATTTTATATTTTTACCTCACAGAGAACTGTAACTTGAATGTATATACATGGTGCATGCCTACATGCATTTTGGAGTATGCCTTGGACTTTCATGGATAGCTGCCTTGTCCTTTGGGTTACCCAGGGATAGGGAGAATTGAACGCTGGTGCTCTAAAAGGGTCATTTAACACAATTCACAGACTCACATTAGATACTTCACATCAGGCACATTCTGCATCTATATGGTAATGCACTTTTAAAGATCCACAATAAAATTCAGGGGATTCAAAAATTGCCACAATTTTTGCAGCGTGTTCACACTGGCAAGAGTCTGTGATATTTATTGAGTTGAAGTCACCCATATAAGAGAAAAGTACTGCATGACAAAAGCACTGATTGATTGTCTGTTTATAAATACACCCTGTAAAAATTGTACATGATGAGCCTGTAATTTAGTTCTCTGGGGGAGTCTGCATCTGTGAATAGTACATCCACATATTTTTAGCAAGGACAATTTTCCTCTGTCTCAAAAGCAAATTGCACTGACAGAAATACAGAAAGTGGAATTGTAATTAGAATGATCATATGGTGTCTTCACATGATACTGTCTTCTGTCTTTCCTACTTCAACATTTAAACAGATAAGTTATTCCCATCTCCTTTTGCAAAACATGGTATCCATCAAGAACACCAAATAAAATGGGAGACTCAGAACAACTAATCACTTTCAGTAACACACACTTTACATTTTGGAAGAAATCCAAGCTGCATTTACAAATGTACTCAGGGCAGTCAACAGATCATGTATAAGCCACATCAAACCATATTGACCCTTGACAATAAAACTGACCCTATTTCAGTTGACCGGGTATGAAGTTGTAAATGCACTGATACATGGAATGTACCATTAAGTGGACCATTGTGCAATGTGGCACCTCATAAAGCTAGATGTGAACATAGGTAGCCTGGTATTTTTGATATGTTGTGAATTCATATTTACTTCTACTGTGCTTGCGATCTTAGAGGCTTTCACTACGTCACACTTCAGTTTTTATCAAGTTTTAGATGTGGCAGATTTTGTATCTTTTCTGGCAGACCCACGGCAGAGTTTAAACATGTCAAATTATCACATGGTACTGCATCATGAATGAATGAAGGAACGAATGAATGAATGAGTGAATGAAGGAATGAATTATGCACACAAGACATATTGCAACCTGTTTCCTTGCCACCTGGCTCTCTTCAGTGGCACATGGCCGTAACAACGCAGCAGCCATTGTAGTGCATGTAATTACCCTGTGGATCAATAACCCTACAACAGCAGAGGGAGTTAATGTATGCACAGATGGAAATTATGACAGTACCTGCCGGTGCAGAGAGATACTTTCGGGGTGGGGCGGGTAAGGGGTTTGGCTGTATACTCTGCAGCCAATTTATTCAGTGTCAACTCGTAAGCCGTCACATCCCCAACCATATCTGGTGAGTGACGTAGTCAGGTAGTAATGTGTAGTGGGCCAGTAATGCACTCTGCCTACCGGCCGCCGCCTGACAAATCAATAGACGTCCGTACGGGAGGTGAACAGATATGGCTCTGTCTACCATTCTGAACATTTCAGCAGCCTAGTCAAGTTCCTTGTGAAATTGAGAAGATGCAGTCGGTGTGACCTCCCTCTCTTTTCCTTTTTCTTCTCTCTCTTTGTGTCCCATCTTTTTTTTTTTTAAAGAATACCTTTCCTCACTTTTTCTTTGACATAGAGAACATGACACATGAAGAGTATCAGACAAAATAGAGACAATTAGGACGAATTTATTGTAGATTAACATCATAACCGCTTCAGACAATTTCTAAACTACAGCTCCACACCCACTACCTACATGCACTGCATGAATGGGTTTTTGACATGATGAAACTTGAGTCCCTTTAACAGCCTTTACCACTGAATTGGATGCCATTTACATGATGGATTGACTTTATGAGTGTAATAAAGCAAATGCACACATGATTGAATTAACAATAGTTCAAAATAGATCAGAGTGATTAAAATGAAAATGCATAAACAAAGGAATACACTTGCTGTTGAGATGGTTTGTCTCGGTTCCTGGATATTGCATGTTTTGATTTTCTTTTGGCAGTGATACATACATACAAAGTTGTATATACAATTACACATCCACACATATATGTACATACAGTACATACACTTATACATGTATACACACATTCACACGCATATATACATGTACATAGAATATGATGTGAACATGTGAGAAATAAGCCAACTTTAAAGATGGCCCTTCCCTTTTGCATTCCTTCCCAAATAGCACAGAACATGATATATTCCACCAGAATGACAAGGCTATCGTAAATCTATAACATTTCTGTTGATATTTGAAGCTTGTTAGCCGTTAAAATTCAAATAATGCACCAAACGCTCACCGTAACATATTCTGTGTACTAGGCACAGCTGCATACATTAATCTTCCTGTGGTTGTAATATGATACTTATACTTCGAACGACAGATATGCATGTTAAAGCTGTCAGAAAAGAAGAATTCACTAGCTTCTCTTACTTTGTTATCAATGGCAAATAACAACACACCACTTACATGAACTACATGTACAACTAAGTACATCACACAGGTCTGTAAAACTAGACTAGTATTTAGATTTGTAATTTTTGCGAAGTTCGCAAAAATTATTCAAATCTTAACGGTCAATTTAACTAAACAAATAAAGACCCTCTAGAGTTCAAAATTTACAGGAGGTTTCCAAATAGTGTTTTCTTCAATACCTAAGTGTTCTCACCAATTTTTCAAAAATTTGCATGCAAAAGGGATTGGCTGTCTTTAAGATGCCAGAATAAAATGCATACAGTACTTCAGAGCTACAGTCTACATTCTTGGGTATCTCACTGGCCTGGAGACAGAGTGGCAACCTGGTGGCGACTTGTCTCTCCGCTGGTTGCTAGCCAGGTCTCCAGGGAGTCGTGGGAGAATCGAACATGTTAGATATTTTTTGGAGACTTTTTCCAGTTTCTAGTTGGTCCAACAGACGTCTCCATCTCCATCGGTTGTGGCCACATTGTGGAGAATTTGTCTGTGATGTCTGTGCAACCTTGCAGATATCCATGGTGACCCATGGCAACCCCCCGGCTATGCTGTGGAGACGTCCCGGAGACACATCCGCAACTGAGAAGACATCTCAGAAAAGTCCCTGTGACTTCCAGGAGAATAAATTGTCACCTTGTTTGGAGTCCTCTCCGATGTTGCCCTGGAATTGCTTTCTTTGTGAGAGTGCAAGCCCTTTTTTTGTCTTTCGAGTCGCACGAGTTGCCGCAACTCATCAGTTGCAGCGTTCGCGTTGATGTCTCCTCCAGTGCAATAGGCCCTCAAGACCTGGGCATTCCACAAGTCATGGACCGCACTTGCTCACATGGGCAATGGGGCAAGTGCACATTCATTTCACTCGCCAAACAGAGAATTTCAGTTGCCACATGCAAGTGGGATGGTGGGCTTATACCACTCTGACCCCTTATGACCTCTTCAAATACAGGAAGCAATTCAAAATTTTTAATACACATGTCTATCTCAAATGTCATTTTTTCTTAGCCTTGTCTTCTTTCACTATCAAGAGACTTGTAGCTCCCTGCTTCAACTTTGTCAGTACAGGCATCGCATGTGGAGTAGGTTTATGTAGATTCCTATAAAAGTTTATCATTTGATGAACTACATTAATTGTATTTCAATATAATTTTATGGGAGATGTGAAATCAAGCCACAATACACACACTTTCAAAGAGAACATTTCATGTCCTTCAAACATGCACAAGTCATCTCAGATGCATAATCATCTATGATTCACATGGTATTGCACTTTTATAATTTATCAACCAACGATGCTCCCTTGCTTTGCATACTACAGTCCGCCTGATGCAGTTATCTGCCTAAATTGAACATCAGAAGGCAGTCTACAATGTACACACATACACTCACATGCACACACGTACATGTGTACATACAAACACACACACACACACACACACACACACACACACACACACACACACACACACACATGCACACTCATACATTTGAAGCAAAACTTTATATTAAGGAGAGGAAATTGGTTGAACAAGAATTCTAATTTGAACATGCTGGCAGGTGCATCTAAATCAGGTACATTGTGTGATAATTACAGCAGCCAACTTGGCTCCGTGGCTGCATCACAGTCTATTACCTCTTTTCCCTCTTTTTCCCCCAATCCCCAGTTGGTTTCTGCTTCAGTTCAAATTTGAAGACATTTACATATGCACATATACACAAACACACACACACCCAGGCACTTGCATGCATGCACACAAACACACTCTAACACCTTCATATCCACACATATGATTAAAAAGGGGAAAAATGTCCACACAGACTTTCAGTCCTAGTAATTGGATGGTCAATCACATCATACAATATTTACAGCAACTACATTAGCTCCTCAGCTGCCCCATTGCCTATTTCTTGTTTTCTTTTTCCTCCTTTTCTTTCTCTTTTTTTTTTCTTAAATCGATGAGAATCACCAAGACCAAGGGATGCCACAAAAAGTGCCTTCACCGCTGTCGTTGTGGGTCTAGTACATTGTACATCAAACACACACTCTCTGATACATACATAAAGAATAGAGCAAAACCAAGACGTGTACTGTTGCTTTCTAATAAAGAGAGAAATTTCCCATTCAAGTAAGATGCTTCAAAGTGCTTCAAATCAATTTATGATGTGATAATAATAGAAATCAATTTGGCTCCATGATTGACTCTTATCACTCTCCAGTAATCTGTTCCTTGATGCTTTCTTCTCTTTCCCCTCAGTTAAGTTTTCCACATTTACCCAAGCTAATGACACGAGTCTGGAGAAGTAAGCGAATGACCTTGCGCAGGCAGCGTATTATGTTTTTCCTCCATCTTATCTTCAAAAGTGCACTGCTGGGTATTTGAGCACTGACGTCAGAAAAATGAGAGTTCGCGTCACATTTGTTTATGCACTGTGTATACAATTGTATGTGGCATATCCCTCAGAAATGACCATGGCAAATTAACAATCTATTTTCAGGTGCTTAAAGATGGCAGGACGGGGATGAAAAAGATGAGATCATGGTGTCATAACAACGTTGGTTCTTACAGTGCACTTAAACAGTACTGGAAATACCTTGTGACTTTAGTGAAAAATTTGGCACTCACAGGTTAAAATTGAATACTGAGACTAAAATTTTTCTTTGATGCTAATGTTTTTGTTTGTTGAACTCGAGTACATCACACCCGAACCAATTTGAAAAGAAACATAACACTTCTAAATTTGCCCCAGGAGGTAGTGCATCTGTACAAATCTGGACCAGTTCTAACGAGATGTACAGCATATCTAACTCTGGAAGTAATGGGAGAGCAGCTGCTTTTTTACTTGCAAAAGCATTGCACATAGAGTAGTAGTCCTTATATTTGTTTATTTTGTTTGAATGCACCATATGCACTACACTGACCAGCGAAGAATACCAGATGGTGGACTGTTCTTCACAAGAAGACAAAGAAAAAGAAGAAAAGACTTTATATCAAAACTGGTCACTACCAGCCTCCAACTCTTCTTTTGCCCCACTTTAAGTATTTTTTGAGTTACACACACTCACACAAAAATGAAACTCTCTTCTTATTACTGCATTCACAATCATTGTACGGAAATTATTACTAAACATTACTGCAGAAACCACGTATGCAACCCTTCAAAGGCACAAGAGCAATATTCACATGGTATACACTTAATTACAGGTATACATGTACTCTCAGCAAATTACAACAGAAAGCTACTTTGTCCATCTGAATAATTGCTGGAGACACACTGCTGGGACAAAGTCTATGTATCTCGAGTGAATTGTACTCAGCATTGTATCTTGGGAATTAAATTACCCATCTTGACTTTCATGCCATGTCCACAACTCCTCATTTCTCAACTGCTCTAGGACTTTGTGTACAAAAATAGCTTAGCCAAGATACCCCAGTACATTGAGACAGAAAGTCAGACAGAGAGAAACACACGCACAGACATACATACAGACAGACAGGGATGGACAGAAATAGAGAAAAAGAGAGAGGGGGGGGGGAGAGTAATGCATGAAAATGCATGGAAATGGAAGGGGTAGGTATAAGAAAATTCATAATCAGACCCAGAAATTATCTCAAGAGCAAAGGTATCTGTATATCAAACTCTGATTTCACGGCATTCTTTTGGTTAGCAAATGTCTAGCACACATCCCTAAATGCTATCAAGAAATCCTAAAAAACAGATGGGCTCCCTAAAACTTCACACTTAACATTTCAGACTGTGGGAAATGCTCTGCTGAGATTTAATAGCGTCTACCTCAATCAGAACAAACCCATGAGATCTACTAAGGTGATAATACATCATGAAAGCACATACATGTAACACATGGTCACAGAGACTCCAACCTCACGCATCTCTTTTCTCCTGCCTGGACCACCTCGTAACTGGAGAATCCGATTACGAAAACGTGTGCACAATATTACATGTGCATAGCACACACCACAAAGTCTCTTGCGGTTGGGGTCCAGCTCTAGGGTAATAGATGCTCCATGGTGCTATGTTAGCCTCATTTTTTTTTTCTCAATACATTATGATAATACTAAAGTTGGTGGGAAGAAAGCTCAATCTTAAGCGAGAGAAAATACATCTTAAGCGAGAGAAAATACATCTTAATTCGAGAAATATCAAACTCAAGTGGGAGAGTGGACGATTTTGCTAAAATGGTCTCAAAGCTGGAGATCTCCGTCGAAGCAGGGAAGTTGGAGTCTCTGCTTTGCATGATACAATTGTGTATGAGCAAATTTTGACAGGAAATTATACGAGGTGACTACATTTATTCATGCTTTAGTATGAACTCTTTCTTTACAGCTGCTCTTGCAGTGACAAACTGTGCTGAAGTGACTGAATGCAACTGCAAAGTCTTCATGCAATATCTAGACTGTCTCACAGGTCTGTCACGTACTTCAGCATTTTAAGTTGCAAGAGCACATTCTGTTCAGTCAATATTTACACAAACTTACATCCCCTTTTACAAACTGAAAACTAACACCCAAGACAATGTAAGATTTGAATACATTGCATTTTTTGTGAATCAGAATGTAGTGCTGCTGCTCTCAAGTGGAATTTATGTGATTCTTAATTTTCATCTTGAAATTAGAATGAATAATAAGCTTTCAAGCATTTGACGATTCCAACAAGTGTGTTTCACACCACATTATCCAATCCTCTGGCCGATACATGCAATTTGATGAGGTAGTTGGCTTCTCACCTGTAAGTGCTTATGCCGTCACCAGACTGGCTCACATGACAAACAAGTGGTCATAGCAGCACTGCATGCAAATCAATGTGGAATGGACTCGTGAGAAGTCTATCTTATCATCATGACTTATAATGTGTGTGGCACTTGTGGTGAAAATGCACATTCACACCAAGAAACCACAAAAGAATATGCATAGTATGGTTATTTCAAGAGATATTGTACATCTAAAACAAATCATTTTAAGGAGCCCCCTTTATTCTTTGTGCCTAATTTCTGTTGTCATTTGTTTTGTTTGTTTTGTTTGTTTTGTTTGGGGGGGGGGAGGGAGTGGGAGGAGGGCTTTGCTGTTCTAATGAAGACACAGTTTTGCTATTTGATTTCAATATCACACATGCTAGTTTCACTTCTCAAGCTCCACTGTCATTTGTAACAATTTGTTGGGCATCTTTCGTACCACTAAAATACACTACCATATGCCACAGAAACTTAACATGTACAGTTGTAGGTCTACTACATATGTGTGTAATATGTGGAAAAGAACAAACACACAAAGTTTAATTTCCAGCAGTGAATTCAATCCTACCACACATAATCTCCCCTCACAAAAAACAAAAACAAACAAACACAAAAACAAAAACTTTTTAAAAAAATTGTTGATATTTCAAAGGGCAGACTGTATGTTGACTCATCCACCTTTATTACCTTGCTATATTAAAACCCATAGATTACAATCTTGATTAGATGAAGAACAAGTTATGTTTATGCGATATGAAAAAGGCCAGAGGCAGCCAGAAAGGTCACCTTATTCAAATAATTACATTACTCACATGTGCATGTATACAAACACAATGTATGCACATACATGTACAATATACAAATGATTTACATAAACACACACTTGAACACAGACATTGTAATAGTCTCTATACTGTACATGTACAGTACATCACATACAGTGGTCCTTAATTTATCCTCTCATGGCACATTGAACTTCCAAGCAAACAGCAAGAAAATGTCTAAAATTAACAAACTGGAAGTATCATGACCACACATGCATCACTATCTATGTTATTGCATTGCAGAACACATGACAAATAGGTGATAGGAAAAAAACACATAGTCCCATTAACACTATTTTGCTTAGCCAAAATTAAGCATAGTGTATCTAAAGCCTGTATTCCTCAACAATGGACAGTCCTCCATTGAAAAAAAAAAAAGCATCAATGATTAACACTGATGTGGATGCTACAAACAACGTAGCTTTAGCTAATGATCACAGGCATACACACATCCAGTGATACCCTCACACACTCATGTATACTGTACATGTATGCACATGACGTAGCGGCTTCAAAACATGCTATCAAATGCCATGTTGCATGATGCTACTGTCTTTCACAGCTGCTCAAATGGAAAAAAAAAATGAGTGTGCCATACTAGTTGATACCAAGTCACTTCATAATGGTACATGATGATGGTGACTGCTAACAGATTGCTTTGCTGTTGTTGTTAAAGCTTTAAAGGGATCGTATAGTTTAGGTTGATACCAAATCTCGGGTTTCTAACATTTTTGGGAGAGAGAATGAGAAACCTCCTATGAAATATGAAAGGGCATGTAATTCCAAGAGGAATTCAACATTTATTTCATGAAAATTGTTTTTGAAATGGCTGAGATACGCTTAACAGACCAATTCTAATAAAAGGTGGGTCTACGGTTGCTTTGTTTTACTTTGTTTTTGGATGTCTCAGCCATTCCAAAACCGATTTTCATCAAATAAACTTTGAATTGAATTCCTCTTATAAAAAGAATGGTATGGTCTATACTATTTTACAAGTGGTTTCTTGATATTTCGCAAAAAGTTAAAAGCCAAATCCTCAGTTGGGGCAAATTATTTGTATAGGGCCCCATTTTTCTCTCTCTTCTTTCTTTCTATAAAACGACAACAACAACAAATCCTCACCTCTACCAATACCATACCATCCCTTTAATGGCATGAAGACATTTTGACAGAATGCGGCTAAAGTTTGTCAACATCATCTTTCACATGCAATATTGCAAGTGCTAGTGTTGTTTCTCAGATATTATGTCACATATAGATAACATGGTCAGACTTATGGGCCAGAATTCAAAAAGGTGGTTTAAATCTAGTCTGTAGATTGTGCGAATCTAACATTGTTTTAATGCATATATGACACATTGCATAATGACACCTGCATGTGGAAGGTATGCCTAATTTGCACTTGGTCCACATGTAAAACAATGAATTTGATTTAAAATACAATGTACAATATGTACCTCGTGTCCGTGATTTTGGATTAAAACGTTAATCAGCATTGCGTAAGTGAGGGAAATGCGCAAAATGATCGTTACATGTTAAAAATCGCATTCCGGTGATGAAATTAAATAGGTCAAGAGCATGACAGCATCGACAATGGGATCTTATAAAGTGCATTAGTGTAAAAGACATTAGGATGATTTTGAAAGAAGATAAAACATGAAAGGAATCAACCGGAAGTGATATTGTATTGACAGTCAAAGGAAAGTAAACCACACATTTCAAAATGTGTGTCCCATAATAAAAGTTGCTGGAGAGAATATCCATGCTGCCTTCACCAACATTGCTGCATTCAAAATGACACGTGCATGGTATATATTTCGCGTCACCTACGATAAAACAAAGCAACCTCACACTGATAACAATTCAATAAATAAATGAGACTGCCTTGGATGAAATTGTTCCGATGGCAGAATTTAAGGAACATTCTCACTGAACAGCCATAATGCAGCACAAATAAACACAAATATTGCCACAATATTCATTCAAAATGTCAGTATGTGCAAAGCAAGAATTGTTAGTGAATATGTGATAAGAAAGAAGATTGCACTAAAAAGTGCCCTCATACACCCATACACACACACACACACACACACACACACACACACACACACACACACACACACAAGCCCAAACAAACCAACCCAAAACATGTTAAAGAAATATATGTCTCATCACAGAGTGTGAAAGAAGGTACTGAGATGTAAAATAGAGCTCATGATGAAATGTAAAGACTCTAGGTAGAGTACAAGAAGGCATTCTCATGAAATCCAGAAGTCGTGCAGATCTGTAATGTATTAAATGCTTTCCTCAAAAAAATCCCATACGATGAAAGCACAAATGAGCAGAGCAGCATGTAGCTTTACCTGGCAAAGTATTCAGAATGCCAGATGTCATTTAATATGAGAATTAACTTTTTCTTTCCAATACTTCTTGATAATGAATGAAATGTACAATGTAGAATTATTAGTGTATTGTTCAAATGATTATACTTGAAAAATGATGGATAATGCAAAATGTGTATAATGGGTTCTTTCTCTTTAATTTCCAGGATGATGAATACCATGGTACATACATCAGAGCAAGCAACGTGGGTTTTTGCTTTTCTTTTCTCTTTGTTTCTTTACACCTTTGTTTGAGTTAATATCCTACAAGAAGTGTTAAAATGCTTGACACAGGATTAAGTCTTTGCAAAAATGAGTGATACTATGTACTGTAAAACATAATATATTCGCGGCATGAAATTTTCGCGAATTGGAGCTGACAGCCTTTTTCGCGGCATGAAATTTTCGCGAATTGCCACTGGCGTTCAATGCATGTAGTGTAGACAAAAACTTTCGCGTGCATTTTAATTTCGCGAATTTTGGCGCTCGCGAAATTCGCGAAATTAAAATGCACGCGAAAATTTCTCGTTTTACAGTATCACTTACTCTTGCAAGGACTATAAATATATAGACATGTATGTGTCTATACATACAGTGTAAGGTTGTACTAACATACAAACTTGTGCATTTAGTATCAATTAGTGTTAATGCGGAACATTAATCAGCCACAGATCTACTGTAGATGCATTTGAACTGCTTTACAGCCAGCATACAAAATTTGTGAACATATAATCATGTTCCAAATAACCAGATCTCCCAGTGATTCACAAATAGCAGATTAGTCTTGAGATATGGATGAATGGAGAGTGCTGTGTTAATGATGGGCCCAAACCCAAGATGCAGATATGCTGGATGGCAAGACAAAGAAGAAAAAACAAACTGAAACTGCAAGCATGTGTGAGCAATGCAATCATATTTCAAAAAGAGGAAGTGTTCATACACATTGTAGGCATCAGTTCCGTTCTGGGATGACAACGCTCTCCTGTGGAAAATAAGCACACGCAAATGAAGGCAAATGTGAGTACACTTGGGTATAGTATGGCGAGAAACACCATGTCTTGACATCTAAGCCTTAGGTGTGTATCCGTCATCACGTACGTACCATACTAATGCACACCTGTCATCACATGCACCACATAATGTACATGTACCATGATGCCACTTATTGCATTAGAACTACACTTCTCCATATCATTGGTACCTTGATCACCTTTTCAGGCTTAATGCAAGCTTGATAACCCTGAAATGAGAAAAAAAAAATTCTTCTGGCTGTCATATTAATTAATAGACAGCAGACAGTTTTTCTTTGTTGTTGTTGTTGTTAGTGTAGTTGCTGTTGTTGTAGTTTTTTTTTTGTTCCACATATGAGAAGGAATGAAATTAAAACAAACAATTACATTATAACAATAAAGCTCTCTGTCAAAACAAAAGGAAACATGAAAAAAACGCAACAGCTAGCATTCCTATACAAACTCAAGAATTACCGTGTACTAACCCAGATAGCAAAGTGTTTGAACCCCTGGATCACTACACTTCACACATAAGATAACAATGAAAATGTCAGTACACACTATCTGGGATGTCTCCACTTCTTGCTTGATTTATAACTGAGTATGCATGTACAAATCACCGTTCCTAATGCGACCATTTATAAAGGCACGATGCCCACTGCAGCCTTCTTCCTAAGGACAATACTATAACAAAACAAAAAAAATGCATGACATACACTGCATGTAAACTGATGCATTATTCCTGCGACACATATTGCCACTTGGTTACAATTTGTGAACAGGTTTGGGGAGACAAATGCATTATGGCAATTTCCTGCACACTATGCAATTTCACAGAAAATAGATCAAATACCCGAAACTTGGAAACAAAAACAAGAACAAGAGATATGGTGGCAATCGTGATTCCAATAACATTTTTATGACAGTACATGATAAATCTGAGGGTTGGTGGTTTGCCAACTTTTACAAGCGCATACTGCATCTGCTGTACAGCTACTAAGTATTTTGTAGTGACAAACGAGAAAACAAAATGCTAAATCATGGATGAGTCTGTTTCTATGAGCTTGGTAGGGGGATCAATAAGGCTCCGTTAATAATCTCCAGTCATATTTTTCAGATACCAGAAGCATCCCCCTGCTCTCTATTGCTGCAAAACAATGCATTTCTGGGCATTGTAATGTGCACCCTGACAATCGATCACTAATGAAAAACATTTGATTGCTTTTCCAAATAGACGGATCAGGGCCAAGCATAAAAGGGATAATGATAATGGCTTATTATTTGCAAGTGATGGCTGAGTTTGCTGAAGCTACAGGGCTCTGAAAACAACAGATATTTTTCCGTCTAGCATGACATTTATCTGAATCATGTTCACAGCATGTTTTGCCATCTTCTTGGGGTTTTTTCCCCCTGTCTTTTCTTGAAACACACATCCTTCCACAATGGATTTCAAATAAAGTATTATCACCTCAAATCAATCAATTTGGACGTCTGGCACAAGACTTCAGAACATTTGGGCAATCGATAAGAGGAAATTGAGGCCTTGAACATGCAGTGATGTCATATCAGGAACATAAGCAACTAATGTTAGAAACATTACCACACAGATTTGCAGCACATCATAAGACGCAAACCAGCAACTGAACATCACATTCAAGTTTGAAACATAAATCCCTTGAATTGATTTGCTATATTGTCAAATAACACACATATCTACATACACTGTCGTAATAATCTGCACTACTGGGCATATCTCTAATTGTCTTACACTGTAGATTGTATTTATTCCAAATTCATACATTTTACCCTGCAAACATTCCATTCGTGTGCCATATCATCTTATAGACATCAGCTAAGCACTATTTTTGTGGTTGTTGTTGTAAGTGCTTGATATAAACTTTTTAACATTTTGACCAACCTTTCTACCTTTCCATGTGATACTGAAGTGTTTCAAGCAAGGTTGGGAAAATTCTGAAGGATGCATTATATGCTGAGGGATTATTAGACACACAAGAATAAATATACACACATTGTATGCAAACAAACAATCTCTACTCACGCAAGCCAAATCATACCAGCATATCCTTGGCATAAGAAGCTTAACTGAACAATGTTCTCATTTTTTTATTCCACTTCACATGACTGTATACTGCAGTACCATTGCTATAAAGCAATTCCTTCTACAATATAACTCCTGCCTGTGTTTTTCATTCCATTGTGTATCTTTTGATCAGTCTAGTGCTAGTGGGTTGTTTGGTTTTGTGTATGTGTATGTGTGTGTGTATTTGTGTGTATGCTTTCTGCACTATCATTAGACATTAACATAGCCTTGCAAAATCTTTATGATGATTAAACAGTGATGTAAAAGTGTGTGTATTTATTGCAGTTTACACTGTGACTTTAAAATAAAAAATCTCACAAAAAATCTTACTGGAACTGCACAATTTTACATAACTGTTTTTTTGTATATTATTCCTGTGTGATAGCTTGTATTATACAACTGTAGCTGCAGAGTGTGCTCAAGCACTGCACAACTGTAAGGCAAAAAAAAAAAAAAAATTGTTGTATTAGCGTAACCCGCCCGACCCTAAAAATTCTGCCGACCCCACGTTTTTTTATTATTTTTTTTTTGCTATCGATATCAAATATCGTGTTGATTGCAATCGCGATCGCACAAACCCAGAAGTGGAAACGGCTCTGGGGATATCGGATGTACGAGAGAGAGATCTAGCGCCTTGCATAAGCCTCACTTGATCAGTACGTCATCTGTTTCCAATACGGACGTGTACTCAACAAGATTTATTCAATGTATACTTCGCATTCAGACTGCGATGTATCGTGCAGTTTTGCCATAGGTTTCTTGTGTTGAGAACTTACACGAATCTGTATACATGTATGTGGGACTGTAATAGAGATTGCCGTGTGCGATGAAAACATCGTACATATGGGTCAATTTGCATCTATCTTATCTGAGTCAAAATAGTAAAATATGAAGTGAAAACATTCAGGATAGGGATTTCAACATCTTTAAATTCTGTGAAGGGGTATAATTCCAGTAAGGCCAAAAAAAAAAAAATTGTTGCATTGGCGTAACCCGCCCGACCCTAAAAATTCCGCCGACCCTATGTTTTTTTATTATTTTTTTTGCTGTCGATATCAAGTATCTTGTTGACTGCGATCGCGATCGCAAAAACCCGGAAGTGGAAACGGCTCTGGGGATATCGGATGTACGAAGGAGAGATCTAGCTAGCGCCTCGCTTAGCCTCGCTTGATCAGTACGTCATATTTCCAACACGGACGCGTACTCTATCAAGATTTATAGGGTGTATACTCAGCATTCAGACTGCAATGTATTGTGCACAGTTTTGCCACAGGTTTCTTGTGTGGAGAACTTACACGAATCTGTATATGTAGGACTGTAATAGAGATCGCCGTGTGCGATGAAAAGATCGCACATATGGGTCAATTTGCATCTATTTTATCTAAGTCAAAATAGTAAAATATGAAGTGAAAACATTCAGGATAGGGATTTCAACATCTTTAAATTCTGTGAAGGGGTATAATTCCAGTAATATTGGCCTCGTAAATGATTTGTAGAATAGATGAACACAGCACATTCGGTGCAGCAGTTGTAACTCTTTACTGAGCACTAGACCCTAGTTTTACACGTAAACTGCAGGTAGCAAAAAAAAAAAAAAAAAAAAAAAAAATCCACCCGACCGACCCTATTTGAAAATCTCATGTTACGCCAATACAACCTTTTTTTTTTCTTTGGCCTAATATCGGCCTCATAAATGATTTGTAGAATAGATGAACACAGCACATTAGGTACACTAGTTGTAACTGTTTACTGAGCTGAGCACGAGTTTTACATGTAAAATGCAGGTAGCAAAAAAAGAAAAAAAAATCCGCCCGAACGACCCTATTTGAAAATCTCATGTTACGCCAATACAACCTTCTTTTTTTTTTTTGGGGGGGGGGGGGGGCCTAAGTGCCTGACCTGACTGATGCACATTAAAAAGCTGGGTTATTGTAAACTCTGAACACGCCTGGACAATGGTTTGTATCCTCGCCATATGAAATTCCAGAGGACTTTAAGAGGAACTGACAGACACTTTGGGCATTTAACTCTGAATTTAATCATAGTGAGAAAGCCAGAATAAATCGCCACACAGAAATTACACACTTTTCTCAAGTCTATGAAGGGAGAAGTATGGATTTCAGCTGGGCAATTCTTGTGCTTGATTAAAATGCATCATAAGAATGTTTATAACTATTGCAGTGCCAAATCAATATTGCAATTATTATTAAGATAATATTCATTCTCACAATTATCGTTACTATTTGCATGAGTATACCATAAACTGTAATGGGATTTTCTGCTAAAACATAGGCATGACACACAACTTACTGGTATCTGGCCTTTTTTCAAGTTTACCCATAAACTGTTCACACTGACTAGATGACAAATAAGGACTCCTGTGATGTAAACTCAATGAGTAAATATCCATCTGTTCTGTGCAATGTGTGTAGCTCCTGATTATTCACCTTGTCTGCCTCTTACAATACAACGTATTCTTCAATGTCCCATGCATGCCCCATTCAGCACATTGTATGGAGTCTCTCACTGAATGTCTGAGAATGATGTACAGTCAGCCACAGGGCACCTTTTAAGGGTCTGGTTACCAATCAATATCTGGGCACTCAACACTGCTAAAACACAACATGTTGTTATTTTGTCCTGCAAAGGGTTGTGGAATTATCTCTTTGCTTGGGTTACTTTTATCATTTTTTTTTCAGCATAATATACATGGAGGCAGACAGCAAAATTCAGCTTTAACTTTGATATTTCAGAATCTTATCCTAAATGCAGAATGTACATGAAGTTTATCAGCCAATATTAATCTTCATTTTAATAATAGATGCTAAATGGCAGATTCTATGTTTTATTATCAATGTAATTTGTAAATCTTGAATACCCATGTAGGGTTTGGCTGTCCCCACATACAAGTCAAATAACACACTTATACACATGGGGGAGTGATACTTAACTGTAAATATAAATATGTGGGATTTTTCCCTCAAGGATGAACTAACTACTGGCAGGCTACAGTTAGTCTGCTTTTTATTGTATCAAAATAAGAAAATAGCTCCCAATAACTTGTTTGGAAAGAAATGTCCTTTTTGTCTCACATCTGGCAAGTTTCCTTCATCAACAGATGGATGTATCAACTACTTTGTATGCACTGTGTCCAAACAATAAATCCATTCATTTTCTGTTCCACCACTACCATAAATATAGATATAAATCTGTGGGATTTTTTCCTCAAGGATGAACTAACCACTGGCTACAGTTAGTCTGCTTTTTATTGTATCAAAATAAAAAATAAAAAATAGCTTGCAATAACTTGTTTGGAAAGAAATGTCCTTTTTGTCTCACATCTGGTAAGTTTCCTTGATCAACAGATGGATGTATCAACTACTTTGTATGCACTGTGCCCAAATAACAAATCCATTCATTTTCTGTTCCACCACTACCATAAAAATGCCAAACATCTGTAATACATCTGTAATACGCATGGGCCTTGATGGAAATTCACCATCTTAGACAAATACCTCTCATATCAACAAATCCTCCCACACAGTCTATATTCTATTTATGGAGACATTGCATAATGAACACAGAGAGTAGAATGCACAATTCTTGAGCAGAAAAAAAAAAAAAAAACCCACCTGAAGCGACTTTGCCAGCCACCACAGAAAAATCTCATTTCCATAATGGAAGTTGACTTGATCAGAGAGGAATGAAGAAATTGTTGTTATCATGCATTAAATTCTTGTCTGTGGTTACTCTTCATCATGGTTTGACATCTTGCATGGCTTTCTAGGTAGATCTCACGTGATCACGGTAGGCGTTTTCACATCAGCCCGATGTTTCAAAATAGCGCGCTATTTTCTGACTCGGGAAATTAACCCGATCACGAAATAGCGCACTACTTGATAATGTGAATACAAATTAGCGCACTAATTGATCGAGAAAATTTCTCGAGTCCAACTCGGGAAATTTCCGAAATAGCAGGATAATTAATGCGAACTAGCGCGCTATTTGATAATGTTCGGGCTGATGTGAATAGGAAATGAAATAGCGCGCTAATTTACGATCGCGAAAAATATCTCGAGCTTGGATTTTTATCGGGCTGATGTGAAAACGCCTATTGAACTGTTGCTGAGAAACATTCCTAAAGCAATATTTTCTAATTGTATGTCTAATGCAGAAATATACATTTATCTATTACATGTCGGAAAGTTATAATGGTGGCTGAAATGAGTGATAAAAGAGTTGCAATTTGGGGGGGGGGGGGTACATTGAGTTATGGATGATTGCTCATTTTCTGATAATTAATAAATAATGAATAAATAACATTTCCTCACAATGCCATTAATTAGTCATGTACTAGGTCTCCGCAGTACTTAAGTCGCACTTGTGTGTCATTTAGATTCAAAGATACAGCCTTACCACAGAAGAGAATTGCATCGTGTTTGCTTTAATTCTAAGCCCAATATCCACCTATTTCAAAATGAGCAATTTATGCTATTTAAATTCCTTTCCTGGATTTAGCCTGCATTATTACAGCATGTGTATTCATCAACAGATATTTCATGAATGCATTACATGGAATTGAATTCAAACAACATAAAATTAACAATATTGTTTATGAACATGGTCATCAGCAACAAAACAGCTGGCACAAAAAGTTTTGTCATTTTCACATGCCTCTTCAGCATATTTAAGCAGTTTCCGACTTGATGCCTATACATATAAATACATGACTCTTAACATATTACAATGTTATCTTAATGTTTCCATATCATACATGGTGTGTCAAAAGTTTCTGGAATTTGCTACAGAAAGCACTGAAAAACACTATTGCCCACATGTACAGTACACAGTGTATGTATTTAAACATGCTCCCTCTTACAGCACATTTTGGTAAACTGCACATTTTGGTAAATTACCAAAATGTGCCGTAACATGTTACGGCACAGTTGGTTTTTGTCCCCACCGAATGAGTTCGGTGGCCTAAAGGCTGTGTCACACCTTTCCGGGCAAGCTACGCGGGCTTGTTGCGAGTAAGGTTTTTCCAGCACATAGGAAAATTATCTCGCCCGTAGATGCCCGGAGCTGCGCACGCAAGTCCGATTTACCCGCAGCCAAGTTTGAGCAGCACCTCGCAGGCAATTCCCACGCAGGTACTTCGCAGTCCCCGTATGCGGCCAGCGCGGCCAAGATAATGACATTCTGTCATTTCCGTTGACTTCTGCCATTCCTTCAGATGAATTTCTGAGTTGTCACCCCCACACGCCTGGCACACAGGTCACACAGAATACCCGCAAGAAGAACATAAGTAGAACGCATCCAGCGAGTAAGACACATGCACAACTCGCCCAAATCCTTGTCCGCCCTCAGAAATTGTCCAGTATGCTGGAAAATCCTCACACACAACAAGCCCGCGTAGCTTGCCCGGAAAAGTGTGACAAGGCCTAAACATGCTTACGGGTAAAAAGGATTTGCGTGCGCACCTCCGGGCGACTACGGGTGAGATACGTGCTAGGTACTGTTATGTGCAGGTCATTTGCGGGGACATCCGGGCAGTAAAAATTGTTCTTCGCAAGTCACACGCAAGGCTTGCCCGGAAAGATGTGACACGGCCTGTAAGGCCGTGTCACACCTTTCCGGGTAAGCTACATGGGCTTGTTTCGAGTAGGGATTTTCCAGCATGCAGGAAAATTTTCTGCGGGCAGACAAGAATGTTTGCGAGTTTTGCGCTTGTGTCTTACCTGCTACTCTGCTAAACGCATGCTACTTACCTTCTACTTGCGTGAGAGCTTTTAAACTGATCCGTTTTCTGTAACGAGCGACTTACGGGTACTGCAAAGCACCTGCGTTGGAGTTGCCTGCAAGGTGCTGCCGGTAAGGGTCTCCTACTGGTGTTCTGCGTGTACCCCCGCAACTCACTTGGAACATATTTTGAGCATGCTCAAGGCCTTGTCATACCGTATCTTGGGAAGTTTTGCGGGTTGACTTGCGGGGAAGCAAATTTGCTACCCGGAGCTCTCCGCAGTTGGTCCCAACCTGACAGTACCTAGCACGTATCACGCCCGATTTACCCGCAGCCAAGTTTAGAGCATGACCAAAACTTTTTACGGGTGAGTCGCGGGGGTTGCCCGCAGAGGTACACGCAGAACGCCAGTAGGAGGCCCTTAGCGGCAGCACCTCGCAGGCAACTCCCATGCAGGTACTACACAGTCCCTGTATGCGGCCAAATTAATGGCATTCTGTGGGTTTTTAGTTCAGTTACCAAAATGTGCAGATTGTCCAAAATGTGCAGGCAAATCCACTTTTAACTGCACATTTTGGTAACAGTTGATCCTGTCAGGTATAGGTGCACTATCGGCACATTTTGGTAACTTTTTTTTTAAACCACAATGTGCAGTTACCAAAATGTGCCATAACATAGTTACGGCACATTTTGGTAAATAAAGCTGCACATTTTGGTAATTTACCAAAATGTGCCGTAACACTCCCACAATGGTCAGAGTGGAAGATATACCAAATGTATGGTGGCTATGGAAAAGTTGATGTGATATATTCATGTATGTTGTCCTTGATCAGGCTAAACAGTAATACCAAAGACTTTCCATAATATCTACAGGCTAAAACATCATTAACCAGCAAAATACAAAAATATTTGAACTATATGAGATATTCACTAAGTCAATGGAATGCCACATTACAAATTACGTTTAAGGGACGTATAGTTTTGGTTGAGATGGGGCTCCAGATTTCCAGCATTTGTTGATGATGATTTTTTGAGATGATGAGACACCTCTTATGAAATATGAAAGAACAATATAATTCTAAGAGGAATTCAAAGTTTACATTTTGATGAGAATTGGTTTTGAAATGGCTGAGATATCCAAAACAAAGCAATCATAATAACAGGTGAGACCAAAAATGTGTTAGGATTGCTTTGTTTTACTTTGTTTTTGTACATCTCAGCCATTTCAAAACAGATTTTCTTCAAACAAACTTTGAATTCCTCTTTATAGAATTGTATGCTCTTTAACATTTGACAAAGTGGTTTCCAAGTATCTCGCTAAAAGTTACAAGCTGAATCCTCATCTCAACCAATACTATACCATCCCTTTAAAGTTACTCAAATATCCTACTTCTTCACTTCTGAGAAATAGGTAGGCCATTTTAATGACACATGCACAATATGAAATATCTCACAACATGTCAATCTCAATATACATGTATATCTCCATCAGACAAGTATGACTTTTTCATGTAATCTACTTTATCTCTGCTCAAACTTGATATTGATAACATCCAAACCATCCATGGGCAAACATCATCAACTGACAAAATGCAAACATATTTCATCCATTTCAGACATTCAAAAATTAAGCTACTTACATGTCACATTACAAATTATGTGACTACAGCTTACTAAAATATTTCACTCTTAAATAATTTGGAGAAATTGGTACCATAACCATTTTACATTTCATAAACTTTAATGAAATCGATCATAATATGTCAAGGCCAATGTATACAGCCATCATATAAATTTATAAGTAATACTCTCTGGCAGAGGCTTAATCTCAAGATATAATCCCACTTTATGGCATCAAGACATTGGAATATGGTGGTCAATGACATCCTGAACGTTATACCAACATTGTTTATCTAACTGACGTCAAACACCTAATTCTATTCTAGAGAGCTTATTTCAGTAAAAAACATAATGGATTGGTTGTTGTAGTTTTTTTATGAGACCTTTAGATATTGGAAGCACATCAGACAAAAACAGTCTGCTCTCAATAGTAGTGAACACCAAACAGATGACGGCTTGCCTCAATTGCAGAATTGAGTGCAAGTACTGCAGTTGTTGCTCTTTAGCACCAATCATTCTGTAGTAAAGCCATATATCAGCCAAATAATATGTCCAAAGTTCAGCACAGGAGGGCAAGTACTCAACGAAAGTAGATGGATAAATGGGGGAGGGGGAGGGAGGGAGGAATCTCCCTGCAAACTGGGTTGGATTTAAGAAATCAAGTAACATCAGGAAAACAGTACAAGTGTCTTCAAATTGAATCTAAACCAAGAAAAAAATGACATTTTAAAGGTACTGTTTACCATTGGGAGCAGTGATTAAAAAAATGTACAAGTTATCACACTTGATTCATATGTATAGGTCAATTTTATTATAAAAAATCCTACCATACAAAAATTTTGCAATAAAGCCCAAAAAAAGAGAAAGAGATATAACTTTTTTTTTACAATAAACCATAACTGTAGACTGTTTATTATATCAGAGAAACAATTTTATTATTAATATTGTTCACAGTTTGTATATTTAACAATACAATAACATTGATTATACTGACTAACATTTTTACATTGGTTGTTTCTATCCCTAACTCACATTTTAGAACTTTTTAGAAGCACTTAAGCTGGATATTTGTTTCATCTGCAAATGGTAAATAATGCCTTGAAAGTTTCACATATAAATATGTTGTTCCCAAACAGTGATATTGTATCAATTTCTTTGATGACTCGTATCCACAGCAAATATTAATTGAAATATTTAACACTTGAGTATTCCCTGCATTACATTACTCATGAAGTGAACCATAGCCTACCTTACACAGCCATAGCCATTGTTCATGTGTTGATTCAGGTGCGGGGGGAGAATACTCCTTCCTACATTACAATTAACTTAACATGAAACACATTGAGCATCCAAAATTCTGCATTTTGCTGCCCCTGTTTTAGACTGTCTGATGGCAATTTTACATGAAGGTATAGTCTTCAAATGTGTACTTCACTTTTCAATTTTATTGCTGAAGCCAAAAGTAAAACAAAAACCGAGATAAAACAACAATGACTGCAGCAGATTTAGGTGGCTCAAGTCAGAGAGAGAGAAGGACCCTTTACAAAGAGTCTTCAAGTGAGTCTAATCTTCTTCCTTTATCATGGTAATATCAATTACTTAGGGATTTCCTGTTTTCTCTGCACTATGGGAAGCCGACGATTATTCGCACATGAAGCCCTTCACACGAGACTGGCAGGGAAGCGTATCAGTTCTGAATGTGCAATAAGCAGCCTTGCTTATTGACTTTCGATAGAGCTCTATGTAAATCAACCCTGCCATCATTTTAGATCCATCATGGGCATTAAGTTTATTTTCTTTCTTCTTTTTTTTTTCCTCTTGTGTGCCTCAAGACGCGCAGATAGGGTCTCTCCGATCTAACTCACTTGATTCATTTTCTCAACACAAGACGACTACTAATCAACTCTAATGTAGGGGAGAGAAGTGGTTCTTAAAGGGAGCAGTATGACTTGATATGTCATGGTTGACTGGAAAACAAATAGTAATAAAAAAAAGACCTACAAAATTAAAAACAAAAAACTTATGTAAATGTTGTGTGACAATGTGATGTTACATGGTCAGTGTGTGACAATACTTGAGCATGCACAGTTTGCAACATACAGTACTCCCACAATGAAAAATGCTTTCTGTGGGCTGACCAGTTGTGGTATTTTTTCTCTCTTTCTTTATACAAAGCAATTCAATTATAGGCTAAAAATTTGATCTGGTTCCTGTACCAGATTAAATCTGAAATTATATATTTTTGACTCTACCAAAAATGAATTTGATATGGATGAAATATAGAAATAGGCTACACCCTGATCTATACTTTCTCCACATAGCAACTAGAATTCACGCACCTTTTTGACTTTTCTAACCTAGCCATGCTAGCGTAAATGGCTCTGATATACCATGTTGCAACATTCATTTTTAACCAATTTGACCAAAAACTCAACCATCAAAACATGTAAGAATTGCAGACCTTTTATTCTCTTTTCTAAAAATCACAGAAATTCACAGAATTGAACATATTGCCATACTTCTCATCAGAATTTCTCTCTGGCCTTCAAGTTGAGCTATTGATACAAATGTATAAAAGCCAAATCATCTCTATTAGCCTGCATCACTGTGCCATATGCCTACATACAATAATCACTACTGGAGTTGGGAGCCTAATTTTGAGCACCAATAATGTCGTATCCATGAATAATTCCATTTTCTGCGGCATGCAGCTGTATCACTCACTCTGTACGGGGACAGCACCACTCCTACTCACTTGAGCAGATTTAACGACGGAAGAAATTTTTAATGTCAAAGACAGAGCAGTTGATCGCCTTCCACTTGCATGCACAGGTGATAATGGGTGATCAACATCTTAGCACTATCCAAAAAGACCTCTATGCAAGTTTTGAAGTGTTCAGATGTTTGTTTTCTGTCATATTTCATCAGAATGATTGTCATGTCTGAGGCCAGATCTGATTTGACATTGGATAAATACAAGTTTGCACAATTTGTCTCTCTAATATTGGAATAAAATTCAAGGAGGTACTGTAAATATACTGCCTAGGATTTGGACAGAGAAAGAGAAAAACAGAAAAAAAAATTCTCGCTGCTCTTCTTCCTGGCCTTGCATTGTATATAATATGACTATTCCTCATCAGCTTAGATGTCTTCGCTTGTTGGTGCTACATATAGGACTGCTCAAAACAGAAGTGAAAGGCAATAATTGGATCCTCTCGATCTTAATGTACTCTCCTACAAGTTGTGCAAGCATTGTACTGAGAAGAGCTCCTTTACACAAATTAGGACCATTGCCGGGTAGTCGTTCCATCAACTCAATTCCCCGATCCTCTCACACAGCGTTTAATCTTCATTACCAAAAATCATCAATCCTCCAGATTTTTGAGACATAAGCGACCCCCCTTTTGAATATTCCACTCTTAACTGTATGGGCATCCCCTCTCCTCCCTATGATGATAACACTGTCATGGCGACTCTGCATAAAACATCACTGTCTTATCCATTATGCATCCACTATTCAGCCCATCTTCTGAAAGGGCACTCCGTCAACTGAAATTGAGAATTAACTCTGCCTTCCATATGAGACCTTTGATGGAATGTGACTAAAACAGAGAATACGGACTGAAATAATGATGTTGTCAAGCACACATGAATGCCGTCTCCAACATTTTTTTTGTGTGTGTGATTTATTCACCATCATTATTGGTTTATTTGTATTAAAGGATGATCAATCACAGGACTCCTGCAATTTAGTTTTCAAGTATAGCATCATTGTGAACACAGATACTGAAAATGACCGAAACTGAACAAGCCCATACTTGCATACCTACAGTACGAGCTGGTCTGCAACAAAATTGGACCATAGAGGATATATGCACATTGATTGCAAATTAGAAGATGGTCTGTTCTCATCTATTTCAGATAATATGTAAATGAGATGAACATGTTTAAAGATACTTCAAGAAACTTGAAGTATATCACACACTCTTTTCTTTATAGCATAATATTGGTGCTGTTAATCAAATAACATTTTTCAAACTTCAGGTGTCATCAAGAACAACACTTCTCAACTGGTGGGCTTTGATGTCAGCCAAAAATAACATGAAAAGAGTGTAATATCTGCTCTAACTGGGCCTAAAAAAGAAAAAAAGGTTGAAAAAGGTTGTCAAGCACGGGTCTAGAATAAGGGTTTTGGACATTAGCTGTGCACTCTAAAAACATCTCACTCCAAGCATGACTTAATTCAGAGAGTAAGATAAAGTTAATGAGAAGCTCCATGTCTATTGATGAATGAAAAAAATCATTAAAGAGTGTTAACACATGAAGCACTGTTTAAAGCTTCTTTCATACACTACTGAAATACCTCAATGATTTGTCTTTTTTTTTTTAACATTCAGAATTTTGACAGGAATTGCATACTGGGTGACAATGATTTACTTGTTCAACATCTACAGTAGATTACAACTTGTTGCGTGCATCTATATCAAAGGTATATTTACGCAAATGATTTTCCCATCATTTTCTCTTTTCTACACACTGCATAAATAAATTTACTTAAATAACCTCAAAAGTACTAAACATGATGAATATGGCAACATATTTTTCCCTTTGGATTCCATGTTTTTCCCTAAAGGTGTAGCAACTTTCATGGCATCAAAGAACTATTGGGGTTATGACAGTCTCAGCATTCTTTACTGCCTCCAGTCAGCTCCAGTAGATTTCATATTTAAAACAAGTCCCAGATTGTTTTTTCACTTCCTTGGTTGCCTACAGCAGCTTCCAGTGTTTTCAAAGTCCATAATTTTTGTTGTACCTGCCTTTGGCAGCTTGTAAATTTATCATTTGCCGGTGGCTTGCTTCATCAGAAAGGTGTAGAATGTGATAGGTTCCTTTCAACACACTAACACAATGCTCAATTTTCTTCAGAACCCAACACTGAGGTTAGGCTAGGTTTCATAGTTAGGTTAAGTCAGGTTAGCTCGAGGCCTGCCGATTCAAGGATGGGAGGCAAGCCTGCTGGGCTCACATATAAGTTGTAACCCTAACTCTGATCTTTTTCTACAAGAAAGAACTATGCCTTAAGAATGTGAGTTTGCTGGTATTTGGCTAGTTACCAGTTAAGAAGAGAAGCATGATTCTGCTTTCAGATTAATCATGCTCTTATACCTTCTTTAAATAACTCTTCAACAAGCCTTGGTGAATGCTGGTTATGAATTCTTAATAAATATCAAATGAAAAATCTGCTCTATGCAACTTTTAAATCATACACATACAGACAAGCACACACACACACACACACACACGTAGAATTATGATTATAATATTGAAAATAATATGTTGAGTGCTAATAACAGTCTTTACAAAATTAAATCAACTGACACATTTCTTTCTCGCTGACATTCTTTTTTTCAGAAACAAATGGTAAGCACTACTTGCTGCACAATGTTTATTAGAATATCCTTACCACAAATCATCGGTTACTGCACATGCCAAACATAACTGTGAAGGAAAGACAATAATAACACAGATACTATCTAGACATTAATTTCTTTCCTGTTCACTTCCAGGATGTATTCCATTACAGACAATGACTGGAACAGGTATTACAAGATACAACCTTGTACATCATAAACAGTTACAGAGTACATTTTCAATTCTTATGTGACTTACCTTTCCTCCCCTTGACTAACAAGAGCAATGCGACCATAATCCCCAGCTACTTTTCTAAAGATAGCAAACAGAACCACCAGAATCTGTATGAACATAGTACAGGGAAACAAAATAAATACAAACAAGGTGATGTTTGTTCAAAGACACTAGATACAATCGTAACAGAAATACCATTGACATGCACAGTACCTTCTGTGATTGCCACTGCAAAGTAGAATCATCCATGTCATATAGTCGATTTATCCAAGTCTCTTTCTTCCAACAATGAACAAACTGATTAACCAATTGCTATTAAGTATTTAATACAGCACAATCATCAGGACACAGAGGGTGTGTTCAGTCCTACCTGAAGGGAACCATTCAAAGTGCACTGTGCCACAGCATACTGTGCATGCTGAGCAAACCATGTTTACATGGTATGACATGGTTTAGAAAACATTCCGTCTCACTTTCAGGTTTGTATTTGTAAGCTTATTGAGAATTCATAAGAAAAGATGGGATATAAGCACATACTTATGTGGTATTTCAATTTACTTTCCCAATCACTTTTCATTTTAATCCCACAGATATGAGACTATGTTGTCAATTACGGTGCCTGAATAATGAATTACATGTCCATGCTATTTCTGATTGGACAATAAACGGACCTACTAAATTGAGACTGCCAATACTCTCACAGCAACCATGGCAACGATAAAAGTCCTCAGGATAGAGTGGCAATTTCTAAACTTACAAGGAAAAGTAGAAATTACGCGGTGCGTAATATATGTCC
Source organism: Diadema antillarum (assembly GCF_040938485.1). Classification (NCBI taxonomy): domain Eukaryota; kingdom Metazoa; phylum Echinodermata; class Echinoidea; order Diadematoida; family Diadematidae; genus Diadema; species Diadema antillarum. The sequence continues at coordinate 131,775 of NW_027271590.1, read as the reverse complement.
CCGCCGGAAGTAGCATTTTGTAGCAAAATATACAATACAGGTCAAAAATCAAGGTCAAAGGTCAAAGAAGTCAAAGGTCAAAATTCTGTGTACAAGTTTTGAAGCCCTCACCTACAAATCTGTAGTGCCATCACATAAAGCAAACGGAATCGAAACCGGGTTAGAAATGGCGAAGGAGTAGCATTTTGTAGCCATGCAATGTACGATATAGGTCAAAAATCAAGGTCAAAGGTCAAAGAAGTCAACGGTCAAAATTCTGTGTAGAGGTTTTGAAGCCCTCACCTAGTGCCATCACATAAAGCAAATGGAATCGAAATCGGGTTAGAAATGGCAAAGGAGTAGCATTTTGTAGCAAAATGTACAATACAGGTCAAAAATCAAGGTCAAAGGTCAAAGAAGTCAAAGGTCAAAATTCTGTGTACAAGTTTTGAAGCCCTCACCTAGTGCCATCACATAAAGGAAACGGAATCGAAATCGGGTTAGAAATGGCGAAGGAGCAGCATAGCTAATGTACAAGATAGGTCAAAAATCAAGGTCAAAATTCAAAGAAGTCAACGGTCAAAATTCTGTGTAGAAGTTTTGAAGCCCTCACCTAGTGCCATCACATAAAGCAAACGGAATCGAAATCGGGTTAGAAATGGCGAAGGAGTAGCATTTTGTAGCAAAATGTACAATACAGGTCAAAAAATCAAGGTCAAAGGTCAAAGAAGTCAAAGGTCAAAATTCTGTGTACAAGTTTTGACGCCCTCAACTAGTGCCATCACATAAAGCAAGCGGAATCGAAATCGGGTTAGAAATGGCGAAGGAGTAGCATTTTGTAGCAAAATGTACAATATAGGTCAAAGGTCAAGGTCAAAGGTCACAACTGAAATTCTGTGTAGAAGTTTCAAAGCTCCCATGTAGTGCTCTCATATAAAGCAAACAGAATCAAAATCGGCTCATAAATGACAGAGAAGTAGCAAATTGAACATTTTGATCACACACGGACGCACACACGGACACACGGACGTTCGACCTTACGGTGATATACTTTTGTGTCTACCCCTTTGTTCTCCCTTTTGTTAAAATAGACACACAAGCAAAAAATTTAGCCACACAAGCCTGACGGAATAAAGGCCATCTATTGTGCACTATTGTTCTCCTAGCCACACAAGCATACTCTCGTTAGCACGCTACGACACACGGACGGACACATGGACGGACACACACACGGACACACACACGTACGGAGCCCATTTCATAGTCCCCTGCTCGAACTCGTTCGGCGGGGACAATTAGTGCCATGCTATATACTGTAAACGCCATATATTAAGCGAGTCTAATTTTTCACAAATTGTGACTTCTTGATGATTTTGTGAGTGGTCAAATTTGCGATCATTGAACACAGTATTGAACAAAGAAATGTATGCGTGCACGTCACATTCATGTTGGGATCAGAGTCAACATTTTTGCTATTTTCAAATTCACGAATAGCACCTGACTCGCAATATTCTCTAAAATAAAAACCTCACAAAATATTCGGCACATACAATAGCTGCCATTGCTGTTACAATTGACATGTGAGATGACACCAAGTAGTTCATCAAATCTATGAGTATACAGAATTACTCACCACATAACAGACACAGTTGTATGCAATGTTCTGCGGTATACCTCCATACTTGAGATAGGAAATGGCCGTAGTGTTCTTGCCTAGGAGACTGCAGTTTTCGGAGGAGTTGGTCGCACCCCACATGGTGAGAAACTGACAGGGTGTGCTGCTTCACACGCTTTTCCTGCAATCTCAGAAGCACCCACCACAGGACACAATCTAGCTCCAAACACGACAGACAGCTGACATTAGAGTCCAGTCACATTGGTGTAAATGGTTCTGGGCAAAACAAACATAATTGGGAGAGAGGATTACTAAATAAAGTGTAATATAATATGATGCAGTATGATATCTAATACTGTTCTTTTTTTAATATATTCTATGCCCCTGAAATAGTTTACAATTCATTATCATACATGATAGTATGATAGCAGTAAGTTGTAATGAGTTCATGCCTGCACCTAATGACAGGCTTTTATGGGCTATGCCATCTGATTACAGAACTTTAAAGCTTTACTTATCTTGCTCTACTCTGTTTTAGTGGAATTGTTGTTGTTGTTGTTGTTGTTTTTCTAATACAAAATGAATCTATTAAAAAAAATAGTGTAAGAGTTTTTCTCCTCATAGAAGGAGTATACATTGTAAGTTACAATTGTAGGTTCTGACAGTATCTACAATCCTGGATATGGGTGAGCACAAAAGCAGGTTGTATAGACCCAAGAAGGCTGTGTCCTCCAAAAATACACTTAGTGTGACAAAATAAAGGGCATTTCATGAATAAAATTGGCCTTAGAAATCGATGAAAAAAAAAACCTGAAGTGCCTATTGACGTTAATAATATACACTGAACTTTGAACAAAGCATCACAAAACCAACATCTCCTATGAGTTATTACATACTGTGCAAAATATCACTTCTTCTTCACGTACAAATGGTAAAGACATAAAATAACTAAGATGAGATTTGTGTACAAAACAACTACCTACTTTATTGAGGAGGTGTGAAGACTTGATGCTATGTACAATGTACACTGTGAATGCAAACCTGCTGATCACAGGATGCTGTTTACAAATCTTTCTGGAGTGGAAAAAGCTGACATTTCAGGGGATCCCTTTTCCATCATCTCAAACTGATATCTCACTGAACCATGCACATTGACCTCTTCCCTGCTAATCACCCAGCTGGCTGCGGAGATTACAATGTAAGTACTATCATGTGAGTGTATAATATGCATGACAGGTCTCCCAAGGTGACACACACAGCAAACAGAGCCTAAGGGGAAACTCTTTACATTATCAAAGTGGTTTCATAAACATTAGAATATAAGGCATCACAAATGTCTTTTCCATGTACATTTTCTATGGCTGAAAGAAGTGAAACTTTGATGTTCGATGGAAAGCTCTTTCCTCTAATAAAATAGCTTAAAGGGATAGTACAGTATTGGTGGAGATGAGAATTGGGCTTTTAACTTTTTGCAAGATACCAAGAAAACACTTACGAAATAGTACAGTGCATACCATTTTAGGAGGAATTCAAAGTTTATTCGATGAAAATCGGGTTTGGAATGACTGAAGCATCCAAAAACAAAGGAAAACAAAGCAATCGTTATAAAGTGTGGGTCCCACACTTTACTAGAATTGCTCTGTTTTGGACATCTCACCCATTTCAAAACCGATTTTCATCAAATAAACGTTGAATTCCTCGAGGAATTACACGCTCTTTCATATTTCACAAGAGGTTTCTCATTATCTCACCAAAAAATGTTAGAAACCTGACATTAGGTCTCAACCAAAACTATACGATCCCTTTAATATCTCCTAATTTGTGTAATTATTACTCTGATACTCATATCAAACATGATTTTGCTACCTGCTGTTGATGAGGTTACACAGAAATACCATACTGAAGACAACATAGATATTGTACATTGTAAAGTAAAGTACATTGTACAATGTATCAAGAAGAGCACATCAACTGCAGCACATAGATGACAAAGAATACTGGAAAACATGATATATTCGCGGCATGAGATTTTCGCGAATTGGAGCTGACGGCCTTTTTCGCGGCATGAAATATTCGCGAATTGCCACTGGCATTCAATGCATATAGTGTAGACAAGAACTTTTGTGTGCATTTTAATTTCGCGAACCTTGGCGCTCGTGAAATTCGCGAAATTAAAATGCATGTGAACATTCCTCATTGTACAGTAGATGCTTCTGCCTTCTCACATAATCATTATGTTCTACCACAAGCATGGGCATTCTGGACAGATTTCATATTTTCACATCATGTAGTACATAAATTGACAGCTCCATACTAGATTTGTGGAATTTATTGTGGTTCTCCAGCAAAGAAACCAATACTCTGAAAAATCTTAAACAAATTACACTGAACAGTGTTTATGACATAGGAGCCTCACATATTTCAGAAGTCTAGCAGTGTAATTTCATTACAATACCGCTTTCTTAACATGTTCACCTGTGTGAAATCTATGCATGCCTCCTTTGTTTGTTCTGCTTCCTTGAGCCCCAACTCATGCATTCTTATGGTGAGGCTGCCATGTCATCATCCTTGTTCATTGCAATTTGTTTTAAATTTTGAAAACATTCTTATTCATCACCCCAATCACTGTGAACTCTGAAACTCTGTACTCAGTAGAACTAATTTATAGTTGTTCAAATGTAAAAGTCTGAAAATTATCCAGAGGTGTCCTTTAACCTTTCAATGAAGTCCATTAATCTTGACCTTTCATTTAAAGGACTGACCTTTAACCCGTATTACAATGTGTAATTCATCAAACAACTGTGTGTACTGTATTACAATTCTGGTCATCAGCGTACAGGGCAATATTGCCTGAAGATTCAATACAAACAAAGTTCTGCATTTACATGTACCTTGGTTGCTTCTAGTAATATTCTTTACTAATATGAGTCTATGGGACAATGTAAGCTTTTGATCGTTACATAAAAGTTTCATCAGGTCAAAATTTGAAAAAAAAAGTTTGCCAAATTTAGAGATTTGGGATACCAAATTTACTAACCTAACCTGTCCTAAACAATGCCAAACTTAAAGGTGTTGTTTACCATTCGGAGCAGTGATTTCAAAAATGTTAGAGATATCACATGTGATGCATAGGTCAGTTGTATCACAAACCATCCTCACATTTCACTCTCTCTCCCTCTTACCATCAATGCGGGGGGCTTTCTTATTCATACATGCATCCATTTGGATACTGTAAAGTATAATGCTTGAATATCTCTATGTGATACTGTATGGGCTTGGGTTTGAGCCATGTATAATACTCCCAGTCCATTCAACGTGGTATAGCTACTGGTATACTACAAGTATATGGAGAAATCATTCAATTCCTGGCCCACTGACGTATCATGCGTGGGATGGACATAAAATTAGTACCATCCACTAATGCAATTGCCCCCCCCCCCCCCCCATCCAAATCAAATTGAAAACAAATAGAATGCTGTGGGCCACAAATCGCCATGGAGGAAGGCAATCCGGGGCTGGTAAAGGTCATATTGACCCACCTGCCATTATGTGCTCTTCACCATAAATCATGTCATTCCCACTGCCATCTCTCAAAGAAGCTGCAACGTCGTGAGCTAAAGGGGGACACTTGAAAAACACTTAAAACTTGCTGAAACTCTCTCAACTACTTGCTGACCACAGTGAGTGAGGAACTGCAACTCTCCCTCCAAACACAGAAGGAAAGTATTTCAGTCAAATATTTACTCTACACTCGATACAATAAAACAGTATAACCCACCTACCCCTTCCCCCCCCCCCCTCCAAACAAAAGCTCATGAATCAAACAGATGTGCCTAGATGCACAAAGCATTATCATAAGATTACAGCAAGAGGATATTTTGTTGTGATGGTTATCCAGCATGACTTTGACAAGTTTTCAATCAAGACATATCTGGATGATATCAAGATTTTATCTCTTTTTACATTTTTTCCCCTATAATTTATTCATTTATATCATTTTTTGGCAGGCACATCTTCCCATGTTTACTCCACACTTCTTCTTTTTTTTTCACGTCAGGGTCCATGGCAGATTAGGTAATTTATTAGCAGAGCTGTCAACTGGGATTGTGTAATCTGCATGAGCTTAGCTCAAACGCAGAACAGTTTGCAATGTTGTAACAAGGCCTTCCTTGGGAATCCTAATAAAACTTGAAGCCATGTACATGTACAAGTACTAGTAGAGATATCATGGTAATGCTGTACCTGTACTCCCTGATTACACAAGTTCAGAAAACCTTTGAAATTCTGGCTGTGTTCTGTTTTTACAAAATCATCTGTATATTGTTTATAAATTGTGTACATACAATTATGTATCATTAATTAGCACTCTTTGTTGCAAGAGAAGTAATTAATCCTATAAAAGTAATATTCTTGTTCACAAGAAACACATTGTACATCTAAGGCTGATGTTAAAACATTACATTCCTAAAGAGCCTAAAGAGGAATTTTCATTACCTTTTTGAAGTTGTTGATCTCCTCTGAATACAATATGACACTGACTAAGTAATGTGGGTTTTGTTTTTTGTTTTTGACAAATAAAGGCTGACTGACTTGTCTGTTACCAATATATCACAATGTGTGCAATATGCATCATGTACAAATGATCTAGAGTATCTCCATTACAGGATAAAGCTACTGATATTGTCTGAAGTTATCAAAGCCCATACCCAAATATCACTTCCCTGCATGATATTCTGATTATAATCAGATGGCAACAGGTTAAAACAGATATAGAGATAGTCTGTTATCTGTCTGTGTGTACAACATTCATCAAGTACACTGTAGATATGCACTTGAGCTGTTGTGTCTCAGTAGATAAGTCAATATTAATCATGATGTCCCTGGTTCGAGTCCCCTGGCTGCAGCAGTTGTACACCTAAGCAAGGCACTTTACCATCATTGCCAAATTCTTTGGGAAGAGCTCAAAGCTGTGGTTGCTTGCTGTAAGTATTCAATGCTTCCTCATTATTCACATGAAAACAGAACAATAATTATCTCAAGTGAGCTGTAAAAATAACCTCCTGCCTTAAGAAACATACATTACATGTCCTTATTCTTGAAAGTTGATTTATGAAATGTGCATAACTTTGGAGTAATAAGAAATACTTTTACTTGGGTCTCTTAAAATTTATTCCATACAAATTTGTAGCATAAAATAAGAGAAGTCATTGAGATTTACTGTAGTCCACTTGATTTTAGTTACAGGGTATGAACTCTATGAATGAATTCTTTCCTACCCATTTCTTGAATAAACAAACAACAGTCCTTTTCAAGATTGCATAGATGACAAATACCGCAGTCGTGCTCATATTTCAGGTTGTATTTTTGCACTTTGGAAAAAAACAACAAGAAGAAGACTTATCCCATGTATATGCAGTATGTGATCATTTCAAGACAACATCATTTATTTTTTTTCTTAACACTGTCCTGAGACCATGAGTTTGGTCAATGTCAGCTGTATCTAACTCCAGGTATATTTTAGTTCTTTGATATAAATTCAAGAAAAATAGATCATGACCTTTACATCAAGTTGTTTTTGAATTGTATTACTATGCAATTATGACTTTGTTATGGAGATGGGGTATACGGAGTTGATGCATTACTGCTGAGAAGATCAATTCTAGAATATTTTTATTTATGTGAATGAACCATTCAGACGGTTATGAAGCAATAAAACCAATGTCTTAATTTCTAGTGTTCAAGAGCAATCACATTTTTCATGCAATATGTGAAACTGCTGAATTTTATTACTATGGAGCTGCTGGTCTGTTGACTAAATTTTTACACTATAGAACTGTTTGTTTGACTTAATTCTTGCTGTTGAATTGAACTCAAACACAGAGGTACACAGAGTGGAGTTTCCCCATTTGAAATGAAATATAAGGGATCATAAAAACCAGTATTCTCTGCATTTTATTCAATGGGAAGAATCTCGCGTGGAGCCCCCAGGAAAAGTCAGAGATTTGGGTGTTTTTTTTTCATTCTCCCCATTTTTTTTTGTTTAAAAACCCAAGGTGTGTGTGTGCGTGGGGGTGGGGCAGAGCTACATTACCAAGTCCAACATACCAGTAATAGATAAGTGAGACTCATGCCTCGGAGGTCTTTCTCACAGTTGCATATATGCATATAATATACATTTTTCTTGTGCCTAAAAAAAAAAAAGCATTCCAATAAACAAATAAACTAAAGAAAGAAACAAAGATGGATTTCCAACCACCAAAAAGTCACATTTTGGGATGATCTATTTGTTAATTGGCGAATAAGTCAAAATATTTTAGTTAGTATGCACCAGATCACATTACCATGGAAGGGGGACATCCACACCCCCCCCCCCCCCCCCTTGGCCCCCAACATACACCCACTCTTCCAACTTGGTTGCTTACAGGCGTAGCTCCTAGGGCAGCATTCATACGCTGCAAAATTTCACGCCTAGCTGCTTTCTGACCTGGACATCTGTTGAGGGTGTTTCACAAGACTAGAGATGATCTTAAGTTTTAATCAAGTTATGGTATGCCATTAGTTTCCTTATCAGTTTTTATTAGATGTTTTCAGAATCGACTTCGAAATCGTTATCAAAATTGCCACAAAAATTCCTTATGATACTGCTGCGTAAAAAACTCTCCAAAATTGTATTCTTTTGTAATTTTCATTGGGAATTAGATTGGGGATTGGGGATTGGGAATTGTATTTGGCACTGCTGATTCCAGAGTCACACAGACTAGGGTCCTTAGGGAGACAATAAGTAGAATTTCTGGAAACATAACAAAAACAAAACAAAAACAAAAACCTGCACCAAGATTCGACCTCCCGTGCCAAAATATGACCTCATGCAAAAGCAAACGTTTTACTAGCCCGACCAGACGCTGTTAATACGCTGTGCGTATACCTGTCCTGTGTATAGTTAAAGGACAAGTTCACCTTCATAAACATAAGGATTGAGAAAATGCAACAATATTAGTAGAACACATCAGTGAAAGTTTGAGGAAAATTGGACAATCGATGCAAAAGTTATGAATTTTTTAAATTTTTGTGTTGGAACCGCTGGATGAGGAGACTACTACAGCTTGTGAGTCATATGCGTACAACAGTATAAAGAAAATATAAAAGAAAATTCAACATATTTTCACTTTTTTCACATAATAAAAGAGCAATTGACTTGCCTCTTTCTAAAGGCAGGGGGAATAATATTACCCATAACATTTATCGGTAACGAGTCAGGGGAATGTGTACTTTTTTCAAAAGATGGAATTTTGTGAAATTCTCTTTATATTTTCCTTATATTGTTGTACGCATGTGACATCTAAGTTATTCATACACTGCAGTAGTCTTCTCATCCAGCGGGTACTGCACAAAAACTTCAAAAATTCATAACTTTTGAACGGATTGTCTGATTTTCCTCAAACTTTCAATGATGTGTTCTACCAATATTGCTACATTCTCTCAATCCTTATGTTTATGAAGGTGAACTTGTCCTTTAAGGTTTTACATGCGTAGCAGGCGGTCGCTGACCAACTGGAATGGGAGACAAACAACGTAGAAAGCGGGTGGGCGCGGGCAAGAGAGCCGAGCCAGCCGGTGTGCTGTGCTAGGGGAGCCGAGTGAAAGACAATAGTCAAGGCAAGCACAGCCGCTAGACGTGACTGCGCTGGGGCCTGGGCTGACACCGATCGGGTCGTAAGACGGGTTGATAATTACTGTTATTTACACTGTATTTACTTTCTATTACACGATTCCATCGTACGTTACTCTACCGGAATAAAATAAATCTCACCTTTTAGTTCCTGAATGCTAAACCGCTGAGCAGCTCAGATATCCCGCACTGTGTAAGTTCGGCTCTCACTTTCGACACTGTCGTATTCCCAGGTCAGGCTTGATGCTGAATGATGCCCGTCGGTGGTGTAGAAATGTACGCTGTGACTAAAAACTCTACTAAACTTCATAAGCAGCATCACACATGATAATTCGACGAGCCAAGTAGGTACGAGCATTTATATACGGCACTGGTAGACAGAAAATGCCGGTTACCGGACCCACGCGCAATCACACTCTCCGTTTGAAAGCGTTTTATTTTCGGGAACAAATCGATGAGTCCGGCCGATCCGATGATCGGAAAGAAAATACACACACGTAAATACCATTGCATGTATAAATGCGATCGCGAGAGGGCGTTATACACTTTATCATCAACTCGTCGAGCTCGGCTAGGCAAGTCTCAGAAATTTCTGCTAGAAGAGGTAAAAATTATTTAAGCCTAGATGTAATGCATTTGTATCCATGTAACGCTAGTGTACTGTAAGAGCTATGTAACTAATAGAGTTTCGTGTGAAAAAAGGCGCATGATATACTGGAGAAGAAAGGCTGCTCTGCCCTCCCTGCGAGGCCGCGAGCATGCAATGTAACGAGGTTTTGCGTTGTCGTAGTCCCGTACATAGAATTTTAGGTTCACTTTTCGCGTAGATAACCTGTGTATGATTTGACCGAAAGATCGGTCTGTATCTGTCCGTCGGGGAATGTTCCGCGCGCGGAGACTGCGTCTGGCTTAACGGATCCCCTCCACTGAGGACAGCGTCAATGGCAAAATATAAAAGAGTCCTCCGGACAGACGGATCTTTCTATCTAATGTATGATATGATAGCCCTAAAAGAAGTACACTCTATGATAATAGTAATACATATTGACCACCTTCTTTTAAACCGACCGCGTATTAATTGGCGCACTGAACACTTTAATAGTATGCACTTCTCTGCGCGCAAGGCACATAACGATGAATTGGCTTTGACTGTTGATGAGGATGGTGTTGGAAAAAGCGAAAATTCACTGTTTATTAATGGTTTTAATCAAGGACAAAATTTCGAATGAATATCTTCACCGAATCGTAACGTAATGTCTAACATGGAAGTTAAAAGGCTGGAAAGAGTTCCTTATGTCCCCCCCCCCCCCCCCCCCACTAGACCACTTCTAGTTTGCAAAGAATGGATAGATTGCTATTTTTTTTAATACTAATAATGGACTAAATAAAGGTTATGCCATTTATGGGAAGACTTCCCATAACCTTTATTCAGTTTATTATTAGTATTAAAAGGGGGAATAGCTCTTGGTTTGTTTATTTTGTGCAAGTTGGTTGGGGGGGGGGACATAAGGAACTCTTTCCAAAAAGCTTCATACAACACGGTGTTCAATACAACTCGGTTTGCGTGCATTGTCAATGCAAAAACAGCGGTTGATCCTAATAACAAGCGTTACCGCGGGGAGCTGAAACGAGGCCACGCAAGTTCGTCAGCGATATTTTTGCACTGAAACTTCGAATCGAAAAGGGAACAACGGCATTTGATAGAGCTGGATTTTCTTAATCATGTAGGTCAAGTTTTTTTATGTGAATTTCAGTGTCAAATATTTTTATCAAGCAAATAAACATTAGGCGGTCGATGAGTAGTAGGTCCAACCCTACAGAACCTCTTTACTTTTAGATTAGTAAGATAGTGTGGGCATGGTAAGGGTACCACGTATCGGCAGGGTACCTAAACATCGGCACCCTGCGTATCATAGCTGTTAGCGTATAGAACGATAAAGTATGTATGCCATTGAGAATAAGTGCTACAAGCTTGAAAATAATTAAGACGCGAAAAACAAACTCATATTAAACAAACTAACAAACTTAGCTAGACACGGTTCGGTTACACATCTGCTTAGTATAGACTATACCAATTGATATAGTAAATTGCGAGCATGACGCATGACTGTGAAATTCATGTGTATTTTATTGAGGGAGGGGGTGCTGATGTTGAGGTACCCTTTTAAGCCGCGCAAAGAAAATGCACTGCACGCACTAAAATGGCGTTATTTCACTACGTTACGGAGATTCAGAATCAACAAGACGGTCACTATATTCGAAACTGCAGTATGGGATGGCATACATATGTATTTGAGGCAAGACTGAGGCGAATTTTTTGTATACTTTTGGAATAGATAAGCTGCAGGTCCTTTGGGTGATGATAGGTGGTACCCTCAGTCATACTGTGTCATTTCACTCAAGGCAGAAAATACCTCGTCCTCGGATTTGTATCACACATAATGATTCACAGGCTCAAATTGCAGGGGCAGATCCAGGAATTTGTGAAGAGGGGGTGTCTTTACAAAATTAAAGGGGGGGCCGTGTCCATTGTACCCCCGCCCGGATTGTTGACTTGTAGTTGTAGGCTTGTACTATACACGTACGCAGAATTCTCAGGTGACATTTTTTTATTTCATTGTAGAATGGGTAGAGGAAATCCTGTGATCTCATTGGTCAAGAGCTACTAGTATGTGTCGATTTTTTACCGGCTGCACGCAGTGTCACAATGATAAACATGTTATCCCGCACTTGTAGCAATAGGACACGCACTTGTAGCAAAGGTTCGCGCACTCGCACTAAGCAAGCGTTAGCACACTCGGTACTAGACGCCTGTTTGCTGAAAATCATGCATCCAGTACTTTTATTTTTCTTTGTGAAGTACTAGATGCATGATTTTTGGGGCTCTCATACATGGTAAGCCAAAATGAAATGCATTCAGTAAATTTGCCATTGGTAACATGATAGAAAAATGGATTTTTGACAAGAAAATTACCCATTCTATAACACAGATAACGCACATGTTTATTTGTGCTTCGAGTCTGAATAGTGTGCATGCGGTAACTATGGAATTTAGCCTAAACCCACTCGGCTTCGCCTCTAAACTCACTTGGCTTTGCCTTGTGGGTTAAGCATTCCATAGTTACCTTATGCACACAATTCCGACTGACACACTCGCTGTGCGTCATTTGTATACTGTGCACTAGTGCAATCTCATCATTTTAATCGACCGCCCATTCTTCCATTGATAAAGCACATAAATCTAGTGAATGGCAAAGATGTGTTAATGATAATCATGTGTTTTACTAATATGGATTTTCATCAATTCTTTTTCCTCAGTGTTTCCTCAGATTATTTATCTGTGTTTCCCCCTAATTTCTCCATTGCGCCCTGTCCCACACATACTTTTGATTTTATATACGAGAAAGCCCTTGCGCAAGGGTAGTTGATCTAAAAATAGGTGGTCGATGAGTAGTAGACTTACTACATGTATATGTGGTTGTCTGTTCTAGCAAAGATGTACCGGTACTGTAAAAATGGAAATTTTGGCGGTGTTGAAATTTTCGCCCATTTCGCGCAACCAGAAACTAGCGCGAAAATAAAAGCACGCAAATATTTTTGCTTGCCATATGTTCCTGTGCATGGTGTCTTGATTCCCCGGAATTAAAAACACGCGAAACTCTTCTTACCCGGCCAAGCACGAAAAATTAGTTGCGCGAAAATATCCACTTTTACACTACGGGGCGTTGCAAGAAAGTTGCAATCAATTGCTAATCCCAAAAATCAGTTGCAAGTCTTGCAATTGATTGAAACTCAACAGGACATTCGTATGAGGCGCATTTTTACATGCTTGATTTGTTATTCTGAATTTTATGTGGTTTACAAGTATAAGTGGTTTTCAACAGAGATTTCTTTCAAAGGCAGAAAAAAAAAAGAGTGCTTACATATCCTAGACAGCTTCTGGGAGAGGTATATTTCACATTGTTGCATGACTGGCATGATTGATAGTATCTAACACCAAAGATTCTTGCTATTGCCATTTGGTCTAAGTACTGCTCTTCACATGACCTGAGGTAAAAAGCACCATTGCATGCTGTCGCAGTTGAGTGATAGCACTGACTTGAGAGTGTGACTTAAAGTATGATACATGTGTAGGTACATGGGATGTTGTGATATAGATAGTATTTTTGTATGAGTGGTTTTACACTCAAGATGTTTTCATTTTGGATGTGAACAATGAAGCAAGTGGATGTGAAACATACACTGTATTAAACCCTTTGTGTGTGTTTTTTAAAGTGTTGATTCACATAGAAACCCTATAGCATCGTACACACTGTCCAAAGTCTCAGGCACAGAAAGGGTTAAGACGCTTTTAGAATTGAAGTCAATGTCATGACGTTTTGTGGGTAAAATCCACTGGGAGTACACAGAAATTTGACTTGTGGAATTTTTCACCCCTTTTTTTTTTCTTTTGTCTTCTGCCTCCAAAAGAAAATTGGGACTCATGTCCAACTTAGAAGGACTTCAGTAAAATTGATTTTTGTGGTATGATTGCTCAATATCATTCACTATGAAATCGTAATGTGGCTCAATTTGTATTGACAAGTAAACACATATTTTGCTGTGTCGTTTGCTTTGGTAGATGGCTGCTGTGAAGAATTTTATGTTGACATCAAAGACATTGAGTGCTCACCAACATTTACTGAAAGACGTCTCCAGAGCCTTCAGGTAAGTTGATGTTACATTATAATGGCAAGGTTTTATTTCCCACAGCAGACGTTATGCCTCACCATCTGATCACTTTCAGTATAATTCACTATTGTGATGATTTTTTTTTTATATGAATGCCATTCTGAATGCCCTCTAACAACACCATGATATAAAGGAACCAGCATGAAAATCATCTTCAACTGAGTTAGATCTATTATGTTGTATAGTACTTGGACTGACAAAAAGTAATATATATTCACTACCAAGTCTAGAAATGGCATAAAACACAGTGTTTCATAGAATTGTAGGCCTGTACTTGTCTTTTATAATCACTATCAGGTTGTTCAGATGAAAAACAAAATTTTCAGTGAATATTCTTTATTTGATCTTCATACATAGATGTCAGTCCAACATACATGTACCATGTTTGCCCAAAGTTCTCATATTTGCAAAAATTCTCATAGACTGCTTGTTGGAAGCAATTTTGGGGCAAAGTTATCTGTCATTAAAGTGTTCTAGAAGATCATATTGTATTGAGGGTAATGCACAATGAAACAAAATAATGCAACATCCCTGAAATGATCCCTTTTACCATGGAAATACCTAGTTTCATGTTTGCTGGACTACTTTTTTTATAAAACAAAACTCAAACTTGTTGTCTTTCGGAGTCAGTTACACACATTATGTAATGCACCTGTATAACAATTGCCAAGTTTGTATTTGAAGTAAAAGCTTTGCAGATGTTTGGCTTACAACACTTTTCTTCTCTGTCCTCGACAGCACAACAACGCCATGCCAAGCGATCATCCTACTGTCCCGCCTGCGCTGTGTGGACAATTCTGCACTGGGTGCAGAGAATGTGAGGCACAAACCACCTCGCTGCATACACGTCTACAACAAACAGCGGGTGGGCAATGTCGGTGACAAGATACTCGTCGCTGTCAGAGGTCAGAAGAAGAAGGCACTGATTGTCGGAGTAAAGCGGCCCGGAGCTAGCATGCTGCCACGCTTTGACACGAACAATATCATCCTCCTGGAAGAGAATGGCAATCCCACGGGCACGCGGATCAAGGTCCCAATACCCTCACACCTCCGCAGCAGACCGGAGTTCTCAAAAGTCTTTGCCATTGCAAGTAAATTTGTTTGACACATACTTACGGTGGGCAAAACTCCGAAACTTCATGTTCATTATCACAGCCTACTCTCACAGACTTTGTGGAAATTGTGTGGATCGATGCAGGTTACCGTGTGAGCTTTAGACTCTGCATTGAAACAATAAGGACTCTTACGTTTGATGATTCGTGAAATGTTCATGAGGTTTGCAAGGGGTCACTAAACATTTGATATTGTTATAAGTGAAACTTGGAAGTGACAAATCAGGTGTTGGACAATTATTATAGCTTCTGATATAGAGTGATCTGCAGCTATGAATATCATAATGATATTTGAGATTTTTTTTTTTTTTTTGCTTTGGAAAGATCAAAAAAAAAAGAGCAGAAAAAAAGCAAAAGAGATTACCCAGTGATCTGAACATTCAGGTGAACATTCAGAAAATCTGTCATTTTGGTCGTTGTGATGATGTTCACAGTGCACACACATTGTACTGAGTTTTTTGGCTGACCAGGGATCCATTTCATGAAGTCATCACATAAAAGTCTTTACATATATCTCAGAATGTCCATAGTCGCTCATATGTAGCTATATATTAGATATTAGACTTTCAAATCTATTTCATGAAGTCTCTGATAAGTGTGTCTAATGAGTGAAAAGTCTCTCGTAAGACTTTTATGAAATGGACCGCAGGACATTTAAGTATTTTGGGCATTTTCTCCCCACCCATGCACTTCCAAAGAAAAAATCAATTTGGACATGTAAGATTGTCATTTACATTTGATAAAAGAGTACAATACTTTTTTTTTCACATTTAATACCTTTCAAAATCAGCCCGCATGGCAAGTATGGTAACCTTCACTTATGTCCAAAAGACTTGTGAATGTCAATATGTGCACAAATGAAATCTAATGTGGTTCTTATGCAGAGACTCCAACTCTCCCGCTTTCGACGGGAGATCTCCCGCCGAAAGCCCATTTTTGCAAAATCTCCCGTTCTCCCGCTTGAGATTTAATTTCTCCCGCCCTGGCTCTGTTCTCCCGCGTGAAATGATTTCTTACTTTTTGTCTTCGTATGTTGAGAAATAAGCCTTAGATAGCACAAGAGAGCATCAAGAACCCTAATTACAGTGGAAACTCGATATAACGAGATGGTCGGGACCGAGTCATTTTCCTCGTTATAGCCGATATCTCGTTATATCAGTAGGCATATAAAAGAAAGCATAACATAAAGACAATTATTTGCACATGTGGGACTACCCATCATCTTTCAATCAATACTGATAACTTGATAATGAGTGTGAGGGAATTGCTCACCTTTATGGGTAAGAAGATGTTTTTCGCCAATGAAATCCAATATCAAGAATGTGTTTCTGATTAATTGTAGATGTTTGAATCTGTAAATTACATACCGGGTAGCTTGCGATTGTGTCAAGATCGTCTGTGGATTAGTTGGTTATGGTATGGGTGTGTGGGATATAACATGGTCTGCACAATGCTGTGTGTGTATGTGACACATTCTGTATGCACATTATGACTGTGTGTGTGTGAAGATGGGGAATTCCCTACGTAGAAAGCCAATCACAGCACCAGATTGCCTCACACCTGCTAAACGTCATGATGATGTCATGTATACATATGGCCGTCCCACCACATTTTCTGCATGTATCAGTGTGCGCCCACACACACACATACACGTACAACATGCGGTGCTAGCTGGAGTGCACTGAAGAAAATATGTGTGTACAAGACAGTTTTTGGCGCATCGAGATTTACAATCTCGGAAGGTGATAGCACAGGCGAAGTAAAGCTTTACCCGAGGACATTTTGCTTTACCTCGCTATAACAGGTTTGATTGGCTATGTTTTTCTTTGTTTGGAAGTGACAAAATTTATCTCGTTATAGCAGTTATTTCGTTATAGCCGATCTCGCTATAAGAGTAGCATTTTACATAGACTTGTGTGGAAGGAAATTTGGGACCGGGAAAATTTCCTCGTAATAACCGATATCTCGTTATAGCAGTGTTCGTTATACCGAGTTTCCCCTGTATTAGAGCTTCCAGGGCCCAAGCGGGCCCTGGACCCCGACCGCAAGGAACTTCGCACTCGTGATATGTGCTTCGCGCACGTCAAGTTGGAGATTCCGTTTGCTAGGGGTTTCAGGCGGGAGAATTTCCAGATCAGAAGGTGCTTGGGGGTGGAGTCTCTGCTTATGTTTAATGAAAATTTGATGGCAAAGATCACTTCCTTTTACTGAAAGCAGGAAATATAAAAAGTCAGTATTTGCTATAACTGGAACAGATAATATCTTTCTTGTGTCACCCATTGTCAATGCACTGGAACTGAGTTATGATTGGAAACTTAAAAGTTGTATGTAAAGAGGGAGGATGGGAATTGCATTGACTTGTTTTGAACCCCAAAAGCTTTCTTTCCTGCCTGGTCAAGATGGCAGACTGTATTTGAAAAATTACTGACAGCACCCACCAGAGTGTTTTCAGAGTAAATGTATGTAGTAACATATTACCAGCAAAGCCATGTGTCTATATTGTCATACAGGTTGTACATTTGTATGTTGTCTGAGGGAAGTACAGGGAAACGCTGTAATAACAAGTGTGCTTACAATGAGGTATTGCTCCTAACAAGGTGAACTCAGCAGTACCGATTTTTCATTCCTGTATTTAGCTGGTGTCTTTAATGGGTCTACAATGAGGTACGTATTATATAACAAGGTAAAATCTGCAGTCCCGGTGGCGGTGACCTAGTTATAATAGGGTTTCCCTGTTAGTCAAGTCTGTCATTTGTAGGCACCCCTGAGCACCAGCCAACGTATCGCAACAGCCACAACATTTTCCTTGGGGCAAAAACCCATTCAATGGCTGTCACAAACAGTTGTCACCTGTCTAAATGCAGCCAGCAGCAAACCGATTATAATACATGTACATGTACCTTGACCAGTTTCTGACAAGAGACAATGACCAGTTGTCAGTAGTGTGTGAGATTAGCATTGCAAAGTTTCAGGTCTAACCATTGATACATGTACCCACAACTTTGGCCTTGTCATGAAACAACAATTATCAGAAGACACAAGACAATTTCAACAACCATACTAGGGGCTACTCACATGTTACTTATGGCAGTGTAGTCAACAAGCCCTCTACTGGCCAAAATGCTAAATCTATTGCCAGCTACTGTTTCTGACATTATTGTGTCTCCTACTACACCATGATAGAAATGATGAATGTTGAGTACATGCACATGTATGTAATACATCACACTCTGCACAGCATAATGTGTGTATGAGTGCATGCCACACATGGTACACATGCAGTGTGTCCTGTAGTTAGTTGGTTCTGCAATACTACAACAATAACAGTAAAAAAAATAAATGGGAATTTAATAATGAAATCAATAATTTCATATGGCTGACTTTTCAATTTTGACCTGCAGAATACATTGTCATTGAAGCAAAGGACATAATTATGTAGATATCAAAGAAGAGCATGTTTTGTTGTGGATGTAAAGTGATCATCCTTTGAGAATTATTGTTCTTGTTGGAGGAAGAAATTATCCAGTAGGCCAAGATTCACTACTAGTAGTTGCTAATATCAAAAGCTAATTGTGCAGGCTTGGGCTGAATTGCAAGTTGTTGTTGTCATTGTTGTTGTTGTTGTTGTTGCTGCTGCTGCTTCTGGGTTGTCTGAACACATTCACCTATCAATATTACAGAAATATCAAAATAAGAATTCATAGCAACACAAAATACCCAAGAGGTAGATATGATATAATAAGAAATTAGCTCTTGTTTATAAAACAACAGTATAGCAAATACACACAGAGCAACCATATTTATATACACTTTAGGTTCATTAAGCTCATAAAATAGTGTAATCAATCAGTGAGAAATGGATTAGTTTGTAACTGATGTAGATCTCGGCTCATGTGCCTCAAAGAGAGCAACTTGAGTACACAAAATCTCAGAGTGATTATACATTTACGTTGTCTCACATAACGAGCATATCCAAGGCAATAGCCAACAGGGGGCAAAAGGGATAGTTGTACAGGTTATCAAAATTAGACCATTTTATGGTACACATAAAACACAACCTTAGCAATGAAAGAGAATAAAAAAAGTCATAAGACACAATAATATATATATATATATATATATATATATATATATATATAGCAACATTTATTCACAATAGTTATCTGTCAATCAAGCAAAACACATCCAAACGACTTTAGTAATCCTTTGGTTTAGTAAATTGTTTTTAAGGCATCATGATCTATGTGCCCCATTCCTGCAGAAGGTGGAAATTCTTCATGACTGCCTGGGGGTGTGATATGTTTATGACAATGCACTACTGTATATGCCGAATATTTTGCGAGGTTCTTGTTTTCGCGAATTTTGCAAGGTTTTTATCTTCACAAATTTCGTGAGTCGGGTGCTATTCGCGAAATTAAAGACACGCGAAAATAATGGCTGATCCCGATATGAATGTGACGCACGCGTATACATTTCTCCATTCAATACGGTACTGAGTCCACGGTTGCGAATTTATCCACTCGCGAAATCGTCAGGAAGTCCCAATTTGTGAAAATTTAGACTCGCTGAATATATGGCGTATACAGTATTTAACTTTCTGTCCTTTTTGCCAGACAAAACCAATATCTTAAGAAGTTTAAATCAAGCATAGTGTTGATCTGTTTGATGCCTGTATAATATGTGTATGCAGTTGTAGGCCTAATTATGTATGTAATATATGTGTGTATACAATCTATCAGCTTATATCAGCTTAACGAGAATTCTATTATGTCACAGTGATGCACTCATCTAGCGCAGTGGCGCCGTCAGATAGCTGTAAAGGTGCTTGACGTAGAGGTCGCTTCTTTCAAGAGCATTCTCAGAATTCTCAGAGTTCCTTTATACATGTACTTTACTGCGACTCTAGACTAGTATTCAGTCGCCGTTTACCTCCAAAGATCGTACACTCTACGATCTTTGTTACCACTGATCTCTGTAGAGACCAGTGAGTTTGACGCGAATGCACTTGAGATGTTATACAATAACAGTAATACACGTCTACACTTTGTGCGGTGCAGAATAACAATCTCGCCACAGTCGGTTCTACGGATGCCGGGCTTGGTTGAGAAAAGGTTGATGTCCTTATACATTGCAGTAGATTTTTGTATTCTGACGGTGATTAAAACCTTGTCGCATTGCAAGTAAGTGATAGACCTGCTTAACGCTCCTACCCCGTGCCATCGTTATCGTAACTTAGAAGTCACCGACTAAAAATTGGATAACGACAGACATGACACTCTTTTTATTCAAGGGAAACACTGTGGCTGTTTTATTTACACGTGAATTGACGTGTTTTTATGTCATGGGTGAATGTACTCGCACATGTTCCTGAACGTGTGTCTGCAATGTTGCTATGTGAACATATCTCGGGAGTCGGGACAAGCTTTCTGGCTATCCAGGAACCTTTTACACATGTGTGTGTAAAATTTGAACAAGTTTTATTACCATCCAATCTAATGCAGATGGCGACGTTAGCGGTACAAGCTGTACAGCTGTGACAACTTAGTTGTTGTAGATATTGTATCATCAGTATGGAACAATTTTCATGGTCTCTATTTGAAGTGGGGGGGGGGGGGTGGTTATTACATTACCCAAGCGGAAAATGTAACACTTATTTGATACATTATTTACGCGAGTACTGGGGTCATGTGGAGTTCATTCATTTTGTTACATGCCACTCTCAGAATCAACAGCCGTCCTTCAGAACGAACAAGATGAAGAGAAACGAAACGAAAAGAACATTTTCAATGCATTTCATACTCAGGGGTTGATGAGCTCCACACTATACCTGTTTTCATGTATAAAATCTTAAGTGTCCTTTTGATACGGGACGTTTGGGGTTACGAACAGGGTCTGAAGTTGTCGGGACTGCTTTCAAGAGTCAGGTTGACGTCCAATATTGCCACAAAATCTAACGTGAGGGATCGGAATCGTTTTACCCGTTGGCCGGATATGTTTATCGAGTTTTAATTTATAGTGTTATCATTTCCACGTGGTATACAGTTTCCGTTTCAGGCCCTGTAAAAAAAAGAAGAATAATAATAAAGTGGAAATGCGCCCTTTTCATGCAAAAGTGAAGTTTTTAAGACGATTCGATATCGAAACCAAGATGACTCCACATCTATTGAAGACAGTGCTGTGTTTTCGCACTGGTTGTTTCATCGTGACCTATATACTGACATCATTTTCACTAAATTCTACAACTGTGGTGATGTAAGGCAGGGGCGAATCCAGGAATTCCGGAAAGGGGCGCAAAATGAAAAAATAAATAAATAAAGGGCAGGGCGGTCCATTCAAGTTTCTTTTTATTTCTTTTATTTTAACAAAAATAAGGGGGCGAACCCAGTGCACCCCCCTCCCCCGGATCCGCCACTATAGTAAGGTACTACTCAGTACACACCATAGAATGGGTAATGTTACACTCCAATTTTGCAACCAAGACAAAAAAGAAGAAGAAGAATCAATTTGCTCATTGAGACGAGATGAGATTTGTCAATATTGATTCTTTCTGTACTTTTTCTTGATAATGACACGTAGATTCCATCTGCGTCACTTTGATTTCAAAATAAATGTTCAACACACTAACACAAAGAGGGCGCAATCGAGCATGTCACAAGAAAAGTATCCTAAGTGACAAAGAGAGAAGATTTATATTCCAGCAAACACATAACGTTTTCAGAACGTTTTCTAAACGTTTTTTTGAGGTTCCGTACGTCTTCGTATAAAATGGACGTTTTTAAAACGTATATACGTCAAAGTTAGCATTTACCGCAAAGCACAGGTTTTTTGGAAAACGTTTTAAAAACGTCAATGGACATTACAAAACGTTTTCATTATGTCTGCTCTTTCGACTTCGTCTTTAATGAACGTTTAAAAAACGTTTTTATTTGGTCCGCTACGTGTTCGTCATTGGTTTCTTTATCATTAATATTCATGACTATTTATGAATATTCAAATAAGAAAATATAAGATTTGAAAACTAGTGGAAATAGATAAAAGACATTGAAATCTAAAGATTTATGCTGGGTTCAAACTTTCTGTGTTAAAAACAGACTTACCTACGTTATTGTTCAGTTATTCACAATTTCAAATTGTGTTATGAAGAGGTATTTCAATATGTTAATAGGCCTAATTAAGATGTGTGATTTAATTCTAGTAACCATGTCTTCATGCATTACAACATTTTGCTGGTATATAAAAGAATGTGATATAGATTCATCAATTGGGAATAGGATGTAGTATAGGTATAGGTGGTGGGACATTAGGAACAGGTTAGGATAGGATTACATAGGATTAGGGTATTAATCCCAGATTATATGCCCGTATAATCTCATAACTATAATGTTTTAAAATACCCAATAAAAAATAAACATTAGACGTTCTAAAAAGGTTTTCTGGACGTTCTAGACGGATGTGAAAGGTTCCCTAAACGTTCTGGAACGGGTCGTAAGACTTTTTTTAGACGTTCTTAAAACATTTTTTGAACGGTCAAACCGGTTTTCAAAGGTTTTCTGAACGTCCGCAGAACGTCCACAGAACGTTTTGAATATTCTTAAAAGGTTTTACGGACGTCTATAAAGTCTAAAAGGTTTTCTGTCCTTAAAAATGCCGAAAGTTTTCTATTGGTTTTTAAACATTTAAAAAAAAAACACGTTTTTATAACGTCCATTTGAAACGTTTTAAGTACGTCGAAAACCTTCCACAAAAAGACGTTCTGAGAATGTTTTGACAAAACGTCCAAATAACGAACTTGGAACGTTTCAAGAACGTTCAGAAAACGTCCAAATGTTAGCTGGGATATATAGGAGAAAACATTAGAGAAGATGGAGAGAAGAAAAATGGAAAAATACAAAGAGTCTATAGAGTCTTTATAAGGTCCATTAAGATAAAGGGCCTAATTACATTTGTTTTGAAAAATATGGGGAGGCTGGATTTTCCAAAGAGCTTGCAATAGTCCAAACATTCACATACAGTATTACAGTCGTGCACAAGATCGATACGTTACTGCAACAAGCATGCAAGAAAGGTTACAGTTCGTTATTCCGAAGGTTCTTTAGTCCGAAGGTTCGTTATTCCGAAGGTTCGTTAATCCGAAAAGGTGATAAGGTTTGTTATTCCGAAGGTTCATTGATCCGAAAATGAAATAAGGTTTGTTATTCCGAAGGTTCGTTAATTCGAAAATAGAACAAAGCTCGTTATTCCGAAGGTTCGTTACTGACCCTATTTCATTGTCGGATCAACGAACCTTCGGAATAGCGAACCCTATTTCCTTTTCGGATTAACGAGCCTTCGGAATAACGAACCCTATTTCATTTTCGGATAAACGAGCCTTCGGAATAGCGAACCCTATTTCATTTTCAGATTAACGAACCTTCGGAATAACGAACCTTCGGAATAACGAACAGCACCCGCAAGGAATATGGGTGATGTTCGTTATTTCGAAGGTTCGTTAATTCGAAAATGAAATAAGTTTCGTTATTCCGAAGGTTTGTCATTTTCAAGCACACACCTATTCCCTGTACCTATAATAGATATTATAGTTTAACCGAAGGGGGGGGGGGGTCGTTAATCCGAACATTAACTTTCTGTCGTTATTCCGAAGGTTCGTTATTACGAAAATGGGGAAAACAAGTTTGTCATTCCAAAGATTCCTGAATCCGAAAAGGAAAGAAGATACGTACTAACAAACCCTCTGAATTACGAACTTTATTTTGTTATAGAATTAACGAACCCTTGTAATAACGACCCCCCCCCCCTTGTTTGTTTGTTTTTTTCTTTTCTTTTCTTTTCGGATCAACGGACCTTCGGAACAACGAACCTTGTTTCATTTTTGGACTAACGAACCTTTGGAATAACGAACCTTATTACATTTTCGTATTTACGAACCCTCGAAATAACGAACCTTCGGAATAACGATCTGTAGCCAGAAATATTGGTTTTCAGAAGACCCAATAGGAAACCATGAATAGGAGGTAGGCATATCCCAGAACTTCTCCAACCAAAGAAGATTATACAAAAGTTGGGAACAACGAATGCCATAATTCCGTTGAACTTCCAATGTTGTGCCACAAGTCAGACAGAAGCATTGCCACCAACATATACTCCAACCATGGCCGATGCGTTACAGCTGTAACGATTGGCCGACCAGAGTGAACATCATTCTTTGCAGTGCCCTATACATGACCTTCTATATCACGTATTAATCTACTCTAACCATTTCCGCCCCATCTCACATCTCTCCATCATACCTGTATTCGGGGTCAGTCATTTATTTTGTTTGGTTGTTCGGTTTTTTGTGTTGTTGTTTTTTTTTCTGGCCCTTATTTTATACTCTTTTGTAAAGAGAGTCACTGGATCGGATGAACTACTATAGAACCTCGTAAAGCTGTCATTTCTTCTTCCTCTTCTTCTTCTTCTTCTGCCTCATAGGATCTCCTCCTTCTCGTCCTTCTTCTCTCACTAGGCCTTGGAAGAGAAATATCAACATCAATGACTGCAGAGCTCCTTTCCTTTATTCTTGTCAGCTGAATTTTGGCGGCCAGACTTCCCCTGTAACAGTCTCTCTTTGGACGTAAGAATATACACTCGTGAATGATTGAAGATCCCACCTAACGTCAATTTTGTTTTTCGTGTCGGTCGTTTCCTTTACATAATTATCTGAAATTGTACATCAACGCTTCGTGTTGTCAAAGCTTGCGTAACTTCAATACAGCTTCACGAGAGATCATGCACCCAAATGGATGATTGGAAAATACATGATTCAACTTTATCAGAGTCGTACAACTATCTCTTACGTCACTGGCGCCATCTTAATTGAAACCTGTCGCCATCTTCTTTCCATTTTATATAACTTGCCTTCTTTGTCTTCTCCTACTTTTTCTTCTTCTTCTTCTTTTTCTTCTTCTTCATCTCGGTCACCCACCTTTACCATCAGATGGGTCCACCCATAAAGAGGTTTTAAAACCTAAAACTTTTATAGAATGAGATGATGGATGAATTTCATTAGTATTGCAGTGCTTTCATTTTTTTTCGAATAGTCCTGTCCTACAATAGTTGTATCTAAGTTCTTTAATCATTCTTCAATAGTTCTTAATCGTCGGGTGCTTCTTTACACAGATAACTTCTTTCCAAGGGACTGTTTTCCTGAAGAAAAAAAAAACTTTTGTGAAGACATAGATTTTTCTTAAACCTCTTCACCTTTTCCTCCTCTTCTTTCCTCTTTCCCCTCCTTTTCTGTTTCTTCACGAATTTTCTATTTTCATTGTCACTTTACTGTTACGATTATCATGAGTCCGTCAGACCCCAGCACAAACTCCACCCGTTTTTTAAAACAATTTGAGTCTATTTTTTTTTAACTTAAATAAGATATTCCGAATATGCTTTCGTTCTTCATGTATTATACACTTTCTACATTTTCCGAAGTTTAGAAGAATTGTACGTTTGGTTGAGATAGGAGATTAAGATTTGAACTTTTTGCAAGATAGCAAACTTTAGAAACAACTTATGAAATGTTAAAGGGCGTACAATTTTAAAAGGCATACAAATTTTATTTGATGAAAATTGGTTTTGAAATAGCCGAGATATCCAAAACCAACGTAAAACAAAGTGGTCCTATAACATGATTAAGGTGGGACCCACTTTGTGGGACCTCTTTGTGTATGGATGTCTCGGCCATTTCAAAACCAATTTTTATTAAAATAATAAACTTTGAATTCCTCTTAGAATTGTATCGTCAAAAAAAGAGTACAAAAGACGACATGACAAAATGGTACATTCAGTGGGAGCTTTACATGAAACATGAAATGCCATATGAGAGCAATATTAATGGTAGAGCAGGCCCGAACAACAGAAAGTTTCTGAAATTGACCAAGCTAAAATTCTGTGGGATTCCGATATGCAAACTGACAATATCATCCAGCATAATCAACGTCCGGATACCATCGTCGTAGAAAGGGCTCGACAAAATGTGCACGATCGTCGATGCTGCGGTACCGGGAGACAACAGAGTAGCAGAGATGAAGGAAAAGATAGAAAAGTACTAGGACCTGGCCAGAAAACTTCGTCGCCTGTGGAATATGAAAACGATAAGGTGATCCCTATTGTCACTGGAGCACTCGGAACAACGTCAAGGCAGCTACGACGTTACTTGGACGATGTGTGTGTGCCTGACAGAATGTAAACGTTCCAAAAAGAAGCACGGACGACGAGAATCCTGAGAAAAGTACTAGAAGTCTAAGGTTCCAGGATGAAACAAGAGATATATTGTGATGATAGAGATAATAATAATAATGATGATAATAATGATAATAATAATAATAATAATAATAATAATGAAAATGATAATGATGAGCATAGGCGCCGGAAGGGGGGGGGGGCAAAACGCATTTTTGCCCCCCAAAAAAGCCCCTCCCCCCCAAAAAAAAAATAAAAAAATAAAAAAATAAGAAAATAAATAAAAATAGGTAAAATAAGATAGATATGTATATAAATGAATAAACGCGAAAAAAACATAGCTACAAACGGCAGTTTTTGGACTGTAAAATGTCAACATTTCCAAGCTCGCTCGCTCCGCTCGCTCGCATTCAATCGCTATGCTATTCTCCTGATGTTGCTGCCAGTAATTGCCAGCAGTTGCGCCTGGGCCGCCAACCCCCCCCCCCCCTTAATTTCCAAAGCGAAAAAAATATATATTAGCTACAAACGGCAGTTTGGGGACTGTAAAATGTCAAAATCAATCGTCAAATTTATTCGTTATGCCATTTTCCTAACGTTGGAGCCAGTAATTGCCAGCAGTTGAGCCCGGTGCGCCTCCCCTTAATTTCCAAAGCGAAAAACATAGCTACAACGACAGTTTTTGGACTGTAGAATGTCAAAATTTTCAAGCTCGCTCACTTCGCTTGCTCGCATTGAATCATTGTGCCATTCTCCTAATGTTGCTGCCAGTAATTGCCAGCAGTTGCGCTCGATGCGCCCCCATTAATTTCTAAAGCGAAAGATATAGCTACAAACGCCAGTTTTGGGACTGTAGAATGTCAAAATTTTCAAGCTCGCTCGCATTGAATGGTTATGCCATTCTCCTAATGTTGCCGCCAGTAATTGCCAGCAGTTGCGCCCGATGCCCCCCCCCCTTAATTTCCAAAGCGAAAGATATAGCTACAAACGGCAGTTTTTGGACTGTAAAATGTCAAAATTTTCAAGCTCTCTCGCTCCGCTCGCTCGCATTTTATTGTTATGCAATTCTCCTGATGTTGCTGACAGTATATAATTTGCCGTTTCACACCGTCATTCCATAAGGATGTAAGGAAAACTTACAATGTTGCTCAATGACTGCGTTGTTGAATGTATCACATTCCGTAATGTATTGTAGTCCCATTATTGCGCACGCACACACGCACAAGCATACACACCGTCAAAATTACTTTTCCACAAGGTGCCCACCCGCAATGTTTCGACCCACCGTACGCCACTTTACATATATATATATATATATATATATATATATATATATATACAGTCAAACCTGTCTATAGCGGCCACCCAAGGGATGCGGAAAAAGTGGCCGTTATAGACAGGTGGCCGCTATAGACAGGTAATCCAACTTTGTGTGCATTGCCTACATGTACGTGTACATGCATCGTCGTTGTATACGTCTATAAATACTTACATGTACATGTATGTGTGTATATGACTGTATATATATATATATATATACACACACACACACACACACACATATACATATATACATATATATATATATGTATATATATATATATATATATATATATATATATATAGATGTGTGTGTGTGTGCGTGTGTGTGTGTGTGTATGTGTATATTGTGTAACATATGTATGGTCTATCGTGAGCCCCCTGCAATATTTGCCCCCCCCCCCCCCCAATCCAAAACTGCTTCCGGCGCGCCTGATGATGAGAATAATAATGACAATATTATTTGAAATAATCTTGCATTCGCAAAGGGAAAATGTCGTAACAGTTCCGGATTTGCTCATTTACTATTATGATCTCTGTATTAGTCACTAGTTTCATGCGAAAAACTAAAAAGACAAAAGGAGGGGAATTTCTCGAATCAAACTGAGGGCCACGCCATGTGGTTTAGGATCCCAAAAGACGTTTTCCATGTCATTCACCTACCTTTTTCGAGTGTCGATAAAATCCGGCACTATTCCATTCAGAGCACTGTAATATTTTGTCACCGGCATGATTTACTACTCTCTGAATTGTATCGGAAATTTAGATTGGGCAAATTGGTTTGGAGCTTCATCAGACATTTACAGCGAATTGTCGTGGTCTCCGTTCCCTTCAAGATGGATCGAGTGAAATCATGTACTTAACATCAAAAAACCACAAATTTGTCAAAACACCCTTGGTCCATAAATCAACGAAGGCTCTCTATTGTTGGACATCCATTGTACTTTATAGGTTAGGCGTATTTTGTGGGGATTCCTGCTCTTCCCTATATAAAGGAAGTACCGGAAAACATCAGGTGTGATATGAAAAATGATAAACTGACTCATCATTAATTTTATCAACGCTTACAACAACATCTGTATAGAGTGACGCCTGGAACGAAGATCTTTGGGTCATTGTATTCAAGAATGGGTGTCTGACAACTCGATCGAGGAATAAGCGGGTGGAAACATTCTCTTCACATCCACTGATTTATAAGACGAATGACGAAATCATTACATTTGCGTTTCCTACCTCACGTACCCCCGTGTCTAAAAAACAAAGTTTTTCAAATCGTTCTTCGGAATCTCGGAGCCTGGTGATATTGTAGTGGTTGGAAGGAGTGGAAGAGATCACACTTTAGCTAGAAATATGCGGGATGACATCAGATTCGGATGTATCTTCTGATTGAAGTGAATCACCTACGCGTTTTTGTTGACAGCGGTATAAAGGTGTGTCCTTGCATGGTTTTAAGCTGTGATATCAAAACGTGAGAGTACGTGCCTGATGTGTAAAACAACTCATCAGAAAAAATTAGTTTTAAATGAACTTCAGTGACACAATTGAATCAGAATCAGAATCAGTGATTCTAAATAAATTAATCAGGGTAACTTTTCAGAGTGTTTTAATCTAATATCTTTGTATGTTGTACAAAATAAACATACTAAAATACCGCGTTAAGTAGAATAATGTCTTTATAGCATCCCTACTTCTTAAACACCTGTAACTTCATCTCATTGAATTGTCTTATGAAAGTTCTCTTTTAAGGCTCATTTTCACGGAATTGTATGAGGCTAAAAGTAGCTCCATGGCTAAGTCGTAGCATTCGCAAAAGTGTAATCGTCTCAAAAGCTTTAAAGTGAAACTCCAGGGTTCACTTGCAAATAAGTTCATAGGGTAAAGTCATACAATGTATAGGAGAGTCAAAGGTTCTAGAGATTGGACGAAGAGTAAAAAAGAGAATAGAATATCAAGATTTCATCTTATCTATATATATTAATGATGTCAGTTACAATCGCAATTGTGCAAATTAGATGATTTGATCTCCTCGCGATTATCTCATCTAACATGCGTTTGTGAATGTGACTGCTATCTCATGAAAACGTGAGAAGCTCTGAAGTTTCATAAACATTTTTTTCTTATACTTGTCCAAATGTATTCTACTTTTCTTCCTTCCCTTGCTTGTTTAACATAACTACCGGAAGTCCATATAAAGATTTATGGGTCAGGGTGTACTCCTATATTAGATAAACATCAGGACTGAAACAAAAAATGGTCCTCGCGGTATTTGGAGATACAATCGAAGATAGATGACTGGAGTTACCACATACATCTTTATGTGCCAAACCATACTTGCTAATTTACGCCGTATATTTCAGAGCTCCTTTCTCCTCATTGTAAATTCAGGACAACAGCAATTATCATTGACTTCAGTTTGTTAGTAAAGAAAAAACAGAGCTACGGGAAGGGGAAGGAGTATAATTGCCGGATGTGGCAAGGGTAATATTTTAAAAACATCGAGACAAAAGGACATTAAGCGGGACCTAAATACTCTCTTCTTTCCCCCCTCTGAACCTTCTATTGTATTATTGCTTCCTTAGAAGCCACAAAATGTTTGTTATTATCACCGAACTAGTTGAAAGACGGCATTGGAAATCTTTTTTCCCGCCAGCATTGTAGTTCCATATGCATCACCTTATGCTATAGGCAGTACGGGTAAATGGTGGAGTAACAAAAGATGGCACAATATGGTACATAGGTGGAATCTATACAAAATGTGCGTGTGTTGGAAAGAATTTGAATAACTATAGAATTCCGGCCTCTTCTCTGTTACATTATCTATACCAGCGAGACATGATTAAGAAGGAGATAATGTAGCCAGGAGGATTAGGGCAGTTTACTTTGATACCATAGGGTACATATTTACACACACACATACACGCACACACACGGACACACACACACACACACATATATATATATATATATACAAATATATATACACAGCAAAAAAAAAAAGAATGTAAACACTTTTTCAGAGTTAAAGGGGCATTCCGGACGATTTTCATAATTTCACATCATGTAGTTCATAAATCAACCGCTCCATGTATAGATCCATGGAATTTATTGTGGTCCTTGAGCAGAGAAACCAATAAATTGAAAATCTTAAACAAATTACACTGAACAGTAATGATGACATCAGAGCCTCATATATTTCAGAAATGTAGCAGTGTAATCCATTACAATACCGCTTGCTCAACAAGTCCACCTGTGAAAAATCCATGCATACCTTTTTCTTTTGTTCTGCTTCCTTGAGCCCCAACTCATGCATTCTTATGGTGAGGCTGTCATGTCATCATCCTTGTTCATTGCAATTCATAATAAATTTTGAAAACATTCTCAATACTTATCCCAATCACTATAAATTCTGAAACTCTGTACTCGGTTTGACTAATTTATAGTTGTTCAAATGTAAAAGTATGAAAATCATCCGGAGGTCCCCTTTAATATTTCTCATTGAATATTTGGCTAAAAGTTAATGTATCATATAACATATGAAAGGTAATTTAATTGGCCGTCAACCTGGTAGGTCAATAAAAAGTAAACATTACGCATGAGTGAACACCTTTGTTTTTCTCTCCAAAAGCACAAAAGTAAAAATTGCAAAAATGAACAAGATGTCATTCATGCGGAGGTCCTCTTCCATGTAACAACAAGAACAAAAGACAAAATTAACACAATAAAAAAAATGACTTAAGTTGCAGCAATAAATCTATGATCTCTATAATATCTTTGAAGCCCAAAAGATCAATAAAGGCTAAAATAATTGAGGAAAATGAAGAATCTTCTGTTAAATCGAAATTCAAATGAAATGAGAAAAGAAGCAATATAAAAAAAATGGTAGGAATTTCAAATGATTTCTCAAATTAGGAAAATATTGTAAATGGTATATAGGTCTTAAATCTGTCTCATGAATTCTTAAATTACTAACTTAAAAGAATGAAATACATATTCTCTTCATTTAATCATCTTTATGCTCTTACTCCCTATGTCATTTGAAGTTTGAGTTGACAGAAATTCATATTTCCCCCCTTTAGTTTCCCACGTTGATTTTGCTTGAGGTTAAAAAGAGATAAAGAGAACGAAAACTTAATTTTTTTTTCTACTTCATTACTGTCTCATTGTGTTAAACTGGTCTTTTGTTATCATTTATATCTTGAAGGGCATTTCCAATTGAAAGGCAACATGTCAATTTTTGCAACTTTTACTTTTGTGCCTTGGGGGACAAAAACGAATGTGTTCACTCACGCGTAAAATTTTCGTTTGTTTTGACCCACTTGGTTGATAGCGAATTAAATTACCTTCAATATGGTGTATAATACATTGATTTTCATCAAAATCTTCTATGAAAAATATGAACTCGAAAAAGTGTTTACTTTCTTTTTTTGCTGAGTGTATTCTATACAGTATATACATAAATAGGCATACAAATCACAGATTTTAAGTTATTCGATTTTTCACATTCATTTAATAGATTTTAGGTGACGATGTTATTTCATACCTCTCGAGCATCCAATATTCTATTGTACACTGTAAAAAATGCGACATGCGACATGTTTATGAACTAAACACAGTGTTAAAAATCTAAACACTTTGTTTAACATCTAAACACCCGGTGTGTATAGCACGTGTAAAGTATTGAGAGTTAAAGTGTTTAGCTTGGAGTGTTTAGTTGGAGTGTTTATTCTGGCTATGTCCATATATATGAAGAAGTGTTGGAAATGGTGTGTAAATTGCAATTTCTAGTTTCCTTTTATCACGAGAAAGTGGAAACTGTTACGACATCAAGATGCACTATGAAATAATTCATGTTTTAGGCCTTTCATGGAAATGCCTAATCAATAAGGAAAAAGGATAACCTAAAAATATGTAATACAACTGTAATAAATTTATATTTTGGTTTCGCATATACAGTTCTATATTCTAACTGCTAGAAAAAAATGGGAGTTGCCTTTGTTAATAATTTCGTTCATGGTTTAGGGCATTACCCAAATGTTTGTTGGTTAGGCCTAAACACTTCTACTGTCAGGGTAAACAGACGCGTTTACATTTAGAACGCCTCGTAAACACGTTCTAAACACCGCACGTGTTTAACATAAACACTGTGCTACTCAGTACTCTACAAGTCAGCAGCGCATGTGACATGACGGCCGCGGCCACAACGCACGCAGTGGTGCCCTGTGCGTGCGCTTCTAGCGCACACTCGTGCTATGCATAATTATGACCATAATCAATGCACAATTGGCGGGAAAGGAGATGTGCGCGTACGTCCTGTACGGATGGATCTATCTGATTGGCTGGCTGACGCTGCCCTAGCAGCGTGATGTGCGTAGGCCTACAGTACGTGCGCATTCGTTCGAGGCTGGCTTGGTATCGTCCACTACACTGTCCTTACGACTCGATCGACTGCGCTGCTGCAGTGCACTGACTGACTGTACTGTCGTACGTACTAATACTGCACTCACTAGAGCGGATCCAGCTAAGATGGCGTCGAAGCGATAAAGTTCTAGCCTGGCCGGCCTGCATGAAATCGGTAAGTCTACTAAGTCTGCTAAGTCGGTGAATAACAAGATTTATTGCAAAATTGCCCTCATTTAATGTAAAACTGTAGTAGGCGTAGAAATAGGCTACGCCCTGAAAGATTTTGCTCGTTTGTCTTAGTTTTCTATTTCTAAATCTAACGTTAGAACGGGGAACGCTCTAACTGTAACGTGTTAGTGTTGTTAACGTTACAATATTCCTACACTCTACAGATTACCGGTACCGTAGTTATGGGTAAACTCGGCCTAGCGGGTAAACTCACTGTATCTTTAATTTTACGAAGTTATGAAGTATCTTTCATGTGAATGACGATGGGTTAGTGACTATATTTTGAGTGAAATTCAGTTTTATTCCCTGTAAATTCTTCATAACTCAACAGGTGGTGAAAATTGAATGTAAAGCCCATTAGGATGTCTTGGAAAGGGATGCAGATGGCACCAAAGTGGGTGACGATGATGTCCTGATGACTGTTTAAATTCTGCAAGACATTACCTCTGCTGGCAGAGAACGAGGAATGGTGCAGTCAGCAGAGTAAATCAACTGGGGATAGTACATCACTGTATACTACCCATGTGGAAAGTGGAAATCAAGTAAGTACATGTACGCAAAATTGCAGAGCCAAATCAATGAATAATATATACATGTACTTAAAGGGCATGTAAATGAGTTTCTACAAAATGCAGATTTCAGATGCTTTAAGTTCTTCTGTTTGTTTGTTTATTTGTTTTGCTTTTGTTTTTTTTTTTTGTTTTTTTTTTTTTTTTGGGGGGGGGGGGGGGGGAGGGGGGGATTACCTACTCCAGACTCCCGAATCCAATCCATTAGCTAAAATGAATATGAAAAATTGATTTATTGCAAATATTGTTGAAAGTGTAAATTACAGATGTGAAAATCTTCACCCAAGAGACAAATGATACAGTAATGGTCGTAACTCTGCTTGATAATTCAACAAAGACTTGAATTATTTCCAGAAAATTCATCAAAGTAAGTAAACACTGACGCGAGACACTATTAAAGTGCTAATGTGATGAAGGGATTCTGTCATTCCTTTTAACTTGAACTTGCTTATGGATTCAGTCAACTTCTTTGCTATCCATTCATTTTCAGAATCTATGGGAGCAGTTAAGTCCATTATATTGGAAAGCCAACTGATTTGTTTTCCTTGTGTAATCATTTCTTTTTACCAGCACCAGTACGTCATGGAAGAATTGATCAGGGATCACGCCAAACCTGTCTGGATTAGAATGAAAGATGCATGCGCTTACTTCTATACAACCCATCTAAAAGTGCAAACATCTGAGGATTACAAGGACATCGCAAGATATACTGATATACAGTATATCTATAGGCCTACATGCCATATGAAGGAAATGAACCATGGATAATAATTTTGAATGTTACTAATTTTTTTCCCGCTAGCCATGTGATGTCTCACATCGTCATGATGCACTACAGACCTATTAGGAGGCATCCCACCTGTTAGAGCAACCTTTCTATGGTTTTTTTTTTTTTTTTGTCTTCAATGACAGTGTGCATCTAAACCTGTATACTAGAATAAAGTAAATCATATGGGGGATGATAGGGTTTTGTATGCGATGGGGCTTCAGTTCTCCGTGTGTGTATTACATAATGACGAACCTCTAAAGAAATATGAAGGTAGGGGGCCTGGATATAATTCGAAGAGGAATTCAATGCTTATTTGATGAAAATTGGTTTTGAAATGGCAGGGATATCCAAAACAAAGCGATTCTATTGTCCTCTGTGCTTACGATAATGGTCACCTGCATTCTTATTGCTCATAGATATGTGTAATTGTCTTTTTTAACAGCTGGTACGTAAAATTGTAATTTTATCTAACATGTAAAGACACTTGCTCGAAATCGTTTTGCACTATTAAGAAAAACAATTTTATTCACTTCATTTTATTCATCAACCAATGTCCTTGTAATTCACTGTTAAGGTATTACTCAAGAACTTTGTTCGATTGGCTTTCTGTTATATTCTAGTGCAAAAAGGAATAGAAATCAAAACAAATCGAATCAAAATATCAGCCATTTCATTTTTTCCCCTCAAGTGCTTCCAATCAATCAGCAGATATTTGACGCAAATAAGAGGCCAGTAGTTACATTTGTTTGGAATTCTTTGCAATTTTCTTGTAGACCTGATAGGAAATGCAGTATTCGGTAGTTAATATTTTCTTTCTGAGATATTCTTGAAATCGGTCACATTGAGAGAGGTATTAGAAATGTATTACAACATGTATGGAGAATAGGGAGGAGTCTTGCAACTGACTGACAAATTGACAAGGGAGGAGTCTTGCTGATCACATCGCGTGTTCATGACAGCCTTGCATACCCTCCCGCCTCCAGTTGCAATGCATTATTTTTTCTTTGTTCATATCCTCTTGTCTTTACCAAAAACTCTGCTGTGTCGAGATTGAAAGTAGCCCTCCATACCATGATTATGTGGAGTATGATGAGACTGATTAGATTCTAAGAGACTATTCATGTATACCCATTGAGTTTGACTTCTTTCTCCAAGGTTCTAGCAAGGTAGAAGTTTTTTCTCACTCACCCCTTGAAATCCACTAACATTCTGATATTTCTCTCAAAATAGCAAAAGTGAAAAATCCATACAGTACTGTTAGCCTACATGTACTTTCAGTGATCGTCGCAGTGAAAAGAACAATATCATGTATGTATTTAAGTTCCATTATTGGTACTGATCAGGGATTGCAGATGTTCACCACAGGCTAAATACAGTGAAAACATTTATTTATTTATTTATTTATTTATTTTTGGTCTCCTTATGATGGAGTGCATCATCTACACTCCCTGATCAGTACCAATACGACCATAGTGTTGTGCATGGTATAATTTGCCGTGAGTTAATCTGGTTCGGGTACACCCCAAAGCACTTTGCCAATAATTGATGCAATCTTCAAGGTCGGCATGGATTTGTTCACAGACTGCAGTTATGTTCCTGGAGGTGTTACATACATGTCAAGCTTCCGAAGTGTTGAGTTGCAATTCACAATCAACAAGTTTATTAGTTTGTTTTACAATACTATTAAGAATTAGTTCTGAATATAGTAGAAAGACGGCAATTCTTGAAAGTAGGCCAAGAATTACATGTGACTGAAAATCAATTGTTAAATGCAATATTTTTTTTCCCTCCAAAATGAGTTGTGTGCCATTTCCTGCATATACAAACTTTGCTGTGTGTATCGGAGAGAATTTCATTTCCGTCTTCGTGTACAGGCCAGTGACTCCCAGGTATCTTGCATTTAACTCAGTATTGTGTCGTATAGCAAAACATGGCAATATTTAAAGGGGAAATCCAGTCCAAATACAAGTTAGTCTGATAAGAAAGAGTAAAATATTAAGAGTTCATTGGTAAAATTTTGATTGAAATCGGATGTAAAATAAGGAAGTTATGACATTTTGAAGTTTCGCTAATTTTTGAAGAAACAGTTCTTGAATGGTTGATATGAATATGCAAATGGCAACGTGGGCATGTCATTCCCTCACAACTTACTTAAATTCAAGTTTTTCATTCAAACGCAATTATTCCCGAGGCTCAAGTCCTGATATATCTAACTGATTACTTTTCTGAAGTTATTCAACCAGCAATACCATAATATTTCACATTTCATTAACATAAACATTGCATTTCATCATTTTTGTACACGATCAACGGAAAATTGTGAGGTTATGGCATGGTCAACTCACTCATTTGCATATTCATATCCACTTTTAAATGCTTTGAAGAAATTAGCAAAACTTCAAAATTTTATAACTTCCTTATTTTTCGTCCAATTTCATTAAAATTTTTACTGTTAAACTTGTAAGATTTTGCTCTTTTTTATCAGACTATCTTATTTATTGGACTCGATTTCCCCTTTAAAGGATTTCAACTTATTATTCATCAGATATTGCCCAAGCTTTGACTGATGTTTTGATAACTTGCATTCAGAGGTAAATTCTGGGTAAATTTAATTCTATATAATGTTATGCGTTTATCTCATTCCATGCAAAAAAAAGTGGAAACAATCCACTTTACATTAATAAATACATGGGAATTAACATACATGATGATATGTCTCATTTAAACACGTAGAAATTAGCATGTATGAGTGTATGATGTGTAAACATGTCTCATATAAACACGTGGAAATTACCATGTATGATGCGTAAACATGTCTCATATAAACACTCAGCATGTATAAGGTGTAAACATGTCTCATATAAACACTGAGAAATTGCGATGTTTAATATGTAAACATGTCACATGTTTAGTGTATGCAATTTTGTGATCGATCTAAAAATCAGACATGTGTTCTGAGAATAAACACTAAAATGGCAAATAAACATGTCGCAGTGTTTTTAATCTGTCACAGCGAATAAACATGTCGCAGTGTTTACATTGTAAACAGTGCGTCATGTTTATTTTTTGTTTCAGTGTTTAGATCTTAAACATTGTGGGTGATTATGTGACTGTGCGGTGTTTAGTATTTAAACACTGTGAGTGATTATGGTGTAAACGTTTGGTGTTTAGGCTATAAACAGAGCAGGTGTTTAGTTTTTAAACATCAGAACCGTTTAAAACATAAACATGTGTGTGTGATAAACACCTCGGGTGTGCTGAAAATAAACACAGCATGTGTTTAGTTCCTAAACATGTTTAATAAATAAACGCGTCGCAGTGTTTTTAAACTGTCACAGAAAAGTGTTTAGTTAGGTGTTTAGAAACTAAACAAATTTTTTTACAGTGTACGCAAACTCTTATTAAAATTATTCAAAATCAAATGTTAATGAAACACATTTGAGTAACTATTGCACCAAATGATTTCAGTTTTGATAGAAGATCATTAATCATCCGTCTAAAACTTGCCTGTTTGTTTGCTGTTTTTCTTTTCTCGAAGATTAATATGCTACGAGTAAAGTATTGCCTTTGGAAAATATTTCATGGTACAGTGTATAAAGGGTTTAAGATACATTTTAAGGATACATATGCAATCATAATGGTAAAGTAAAATAATTAATTACAATGCACACACAAAATTTTGTCGTAAGTGATTATATGAATAATTATAATGACATTTATATTGTAATATCGGATGTATACGTAGAACTATCAACGTGGAGGGGGGGGGGGTGTGCAGACATTTGGCTTTTTGGCCGCTATGACTTTTATTATATACAATAAGCCTTTTTATATCATAATATGAAATCAAGATTATAACGTGTAGATCGAGTTCCTCTGTTGAAATTAGATGGGAATAGTCCATGATGACCCATTGTTTTGTTTTAAAGCGTTATCAATGCTGTCAGTGTTCTAAAATTGTAATGATGATGTTGATGGTTGTGATGAAAAGTTATGTCCAAGTGGGCATCCTAACAAAACTCTCCATGTCATTAATTAAGCCGTCTTACCTTCCTTTTTTTTAAAGAAACCTTTTTGAAATTATATCGTTTGATCGCTCTGCAAACATTCGCATGCAGTGTAGCAAGATCAGTTCCAATGCTGTTCTATCTGCAAATGATACGGGTGCACGTCACGAGACCAACACCCACGAGTCATACAGCCCACGAGTCATACAGCTCACGAGTAATACAGCCCATGAGTTATACAGCTCACGAGTCATACAGCCCATGAGTTCGACACTAAGCTAACAAGGCCCACGAGACCGACACATTAAGCCCCGTGTTGTGTCTGTCGAACTTGTGGGCTGTTTTTACCTATATACTGTCGAACTCATGGGCTGTATGACTCATGGACCTGTTTTCAATTTCAAACTCGTGGGCTGTATGACTCGTGGGTGTCGGTCATGTGGGATGACCCTAATGATACGACCTGCATAAATTATCTATCAATCAATATTGACATCGGGTTTTTTGACCAGCATTTTACATGCATTTTCATTTGAACTTAGAATGAAAAAAGGTATTCAACGTCAATGTGTTATAATCTTATTATGTCATGTTAACTTTGGAAAAAATCATTCATGCGCTGTAATGTTAATATCTTGAGCATAACCTCAGTCTATAATTGTTGACCAGATTATTTTTATTGATGCATAAATAAAATTGTTGCATTCTATGCATGAGATCGGCAATCAAGAAGTTACCACGTTTCCATTATAATGAATGACTGCGTAATTCTGTGCTTTATTGTTGATGAATTTTCTTTCCTGTTTTCTGCTTTGTTTTATTCTATTTCCCACCAGGGGAAAACCAGGTCAACTTGTTTTGTAATCAAAATCTGTCTGCTACCGAACTGACTGAACTGACTATGATAATGAATCTTGATCAGTTCCGATTTCCAGCCAATCGTGTTTATTTTGTATCAGTTTGATGTTTGCCCAGCGATATCCATTCACGTGAATTCTTGTGAAATTACCAACCGCTTAGCCACTTTTTTTCTCGCTGCCCTTATTTTTCAATCTAAAAACCTACTTCATTTTTATTCCTGTTCCTGTGTGTGTGTCTCTCTCTCTTTCTCTCTTTATTTATCTCTCTCTTTTTTGTCAGTATAGTTTCGCCTGTTTACATTTTTGATTAGGATGACAAGTTAAACCATCTATTGTTGATATACTTGTACATTAAAAATAACCAAGGTTGGGTATTTTGAGGTTTCATTGTTTGCGGGACTTTATTCTTTCCTCCGCCCAGTAACCCAATGCTAAGGGGAATATGTCGGCAAATATACATTAATCGCAAAGAATAGAGACCTTGAAAATGGAGTGAGGGGGGGGGGGGGTGGGGGGGGAGTGGCAAACGAGAAAAGCAACGAACTCTCAAAAAACGAGGCAACAAGAGAAAAAAAAGTTTTAATCCGAGATACAGGTTCGTGACGCACGTTTTGTTGTTCATCGTTATTTTCTCCTCCTCTCTTTCTATATACCTCTTATACAAAGAGGTATGGGTTATTCGAGTCAATATAAGGGCCTCCTTGGCCTTTGGATAAAATGGCACAACTTGGCTAGGGATGCACATTCTTGCCTTCTCCCTCTCACTCTTTCTCATGTCATTTTTGGTCACTAGGTATTTTGTCGTTCCTTTCCGTAAATTGGATGAAAATGTGTTGTCTATAACAAATATTCATTCCTATAGATATTAAACTCTTGAGTCTTGGTGCTTTGCGTTCTGCTGAAAAGACCTCCATTACAAAAACTATAACCTATACTCTGGTATAATTGTTTTGTATGCATGACTGTAATTATGTGTCATGACTCCTATAACATGTTTCATCAAAAGTAGTCTTGAGTTCTCATTTTTTTACAACAACAAAGGTAAATTTAAAAAATGAAAAAAAAATGATGTTGTTCTTCTCATGAAATTCAAGTGGGGAGAGGGTAGGTGGATTGAGGAAGTATTGACCACACGAGTACCACCCTTGACTCCCGCCCCACCCCCACCCCCCCCCACACACACACGCACACTAAAAATCATAATGTTTAACAATTTATATCAGTTTATATATATATATATGTAATAGATTTACAGCTTTTTGTCTATCATAATAACATTGTATAAACAAAAATATTACAACATAAAACACTCTAGCATTTCAGTGTGTAAAGACATTCTAAATATGACTTTGACTTCGGATGGTCCCTCGCTTCATGTGTTTCTCCAGAGTTTATGTAAAGATTTATTGTGATAAATCGATTCATGATCTTGAAAGGTCTTATTTGAAGAGACTCTACACAGCTTGGCCCCCAGTTCAAAATCTTGCTTGTTAACTCATATTAACAAGCCCAGACTTTCTTCCAATAATTTATAAAGAGCCATGATGTTTAAATCTGTCTAACAATATAGTTTGCAACTTACTTTCTGGCATCACGTGATTTTCTCATAAATTTATGATGACCAAAGAAATACTCTATAGATAGTCCTCAAGTCATATTAAAGTGTTATAATGATCAAGGATTTATACATATCAATATATATATATATATATATATATATATATATATATATATATATAACCGTCTGGTTGAGGTAAGTGTATGACTATAATATCAATGACATAAGTGTAATTTGTATATGATTACACGTCTATGTTTTATCATAACGATGTGCTACAAACCAGGTGATCAAAGTGAAACAAGTGAACAAGTGAGCAAGAACAAAAATTAGAGCAAAGCAAAGGCCACCATTTCTCTGTCACACTTTGTATATAAACTATGCTTTATTTCCACGATAATGTCGCAGCAGATATATGCTTTTTACATTATATAATCATAACGTGTGAGTGCTTGCCAGCGCTGAACACCACATTCGCGTGACCTGAGCCACAAACACAAAACATTCCGACTTCAATACCCTTGTTTACTCTACAGTCATTTTACTCGAGTATTACAACGAGCAAATTTTCTCAACATTTGATCTACTCGTTTATATACTTTATTTCCTTTAATCAAGATCACCTTTATAGTTTCGTTTATCCGAATTTGGCATGCATGGGTCCAGATGAAGCACCGGAAGTCCATCATCATCTGCTATCATCTCGGTGGAGAAATTCGGTGAAGTTGCATAATAAGAAAACATGTTTTCAAGAGCAAATTAAAAGTTTACAACACTTAAAAACGATGTTATGCATCTGAAAAAGGAACACGCAGACTGAGAGCAATCATGTTTCATGCTGATCAAATCAAGATTAAAGGGGTGGTATTGTAACTGGTTGAGACGGTGATTCAGCTTTTAGATTTTTGCCAGATAATTACAAAAATACTCATAATGAAAGAGGAAAGAGCATACAAATCTCAGGGGAATTCAGAGTTCATTTGATAAGATATGGTTTTGAAATGGCTGAGATATCCAAAAACACAGTAAAGCAAAGCGATCCGTAAGTTGGGTCCTACCTTTTATTATAACTGTTTTGTTTTGGATATCTCAGCCATTTCAAAACCAATTTTCATCAAATAAACTTTGAATTCCTCTTAGAATTACAGCATGCTCTTTCATATTTCATTAGTGGTTTCTCATTATCTCACAAAAAAGTTGGAAACCTGACGTCTGCCATCTCAATTAAAACTATGTCATCCCTTTAATGTGGTATATACTCGGGGAAAAAAATATCATACACATTTTGGCCTATCGTATACCATTGATTCACATCATTCCGCTCTCACCCCCCCCCCCCCCTCCAAAAAAAAAAAAATCCCCATTTACATTCGAGTTCCGCCTGTAACAATATTCTGATGGCTGTGTGTATGTGGCGTATTACGGCGTAGGCCCCTATCCGCCTAAACACCGGCGAGAATCAGCGCCTGCTGTAACTTCGACGGTATAAGGCCGATGTTCGGTCAACCGATCACTCCAGAAAAAAAAAAATGAGCGGTTTTCCACCATCATCTTATCTGAATACGAAAGATCTGTGAATACGCTTTGTTGCGGGAGGTTTACCTTTATGACACGCTTGGCGAGAATTCAACCTAATCCGACAACTAGCCGGGATGAAGAGAAAGAGAGAGAGAGAGAGAGAGAGGGGGGGGGGGGGAGGGAGGGAGAGATGGAGAGAGAGAGAGGGGGGGGGGGAACAAAGAAAGGGAATTAGAAGTATCTTTTACAGCATTCT
The DNA here is from genome assembly GCF_040938485.1 of Diadema antillarum. Classification (NCBI taxonomy): domain Eukaryota; kingdom Metazoa; phylum Echinodermata; class Echinoidea; order Diadematoida; family Diadematidae; genus Diadema; species Diadema antillarum. The sequence continues at coordinate 88,973 of NW_027271590.1, read as the reverse complement.
TGTACGGAAAAAAAGACATGAGTTTGCAAGTTATGCATCGCAACATGTTGTGGACTAATACTAACATACGTGATTGTCAGACAATCCCATTACAACATGCATATCATGACTTTCTGTGTCTATTCATCCACTTTCCTCCAACAAGATTTACGTTTTACACCATCAGTAAATCTTGCGTTTACAATAATTATGATTTATCTCTCCGTTCACCAAAATCATCAGCGAAGAATGGAGATACATTATAAAAAGGGATTAAATAGGGGGGGGGGGTGATAAGTAACAGCAGCTGAAAGTCACCTTAAGGTTGCAGGGGGCATTGTTGAATACGAAGACAGGTGCACAAAACTGGTTCATAATTATTAGCAACGTATTTACATATTACATAATATGATATTTCAAACATAATATGATATGATTGGAATAAATAATATCATATAACACAATAAGATATGAAGTATATAAATTTCTATATAGTCCACATAAACAATCATTGACGAGTTTGGAGCTAACCTGTAGTTTTCTGATTTTTGTATATTTTTTGTTCTGGTTTTTTTTTTCATGTCAGGAGTAAAACTTTTGTCGAACTGTTCATTTTCTGTGGTCTAAACTTATATTCTGTGCATACAATAATGTAAACTAGTATACATAATATTCATACATAGTATACACATATAACAGTATGTTATGTATTCAAGTACATATTATTGTATATAGAAATCGATTATGTGTTTGTGTGTGTGTGTGTGTGTGTGTGCGGGTTTTTTTTTTTGAGAGAGAGAGCAATCATGAATCATGAATCAATCATGAAGTGAAGTCTTCAAAACAAAAACTGTAATAAAAGACACATCACATTATATCAGAACATATCCCACAAACCCACATCATCGTGTGCAATAATGATGATATAAAGCGAGGAGAGAACAGGAAAGTGAGTAGGAGTTGTGCGCAAGCGTAATGAGTTGTTCATCAGCCAATCGGAAACTTCTCACCGATACTCAGAAAAAAGCAGCATGCTACTACACTCAGTTTGTACACAATGCCAAATTGTGATGTAGACGTATTGTCTATCCAATGCGCCAGATCGAAGTTCATTCACGTTGTAGATCGCATTTCCACTGAGAAGCTCTCTGAGCTGCATACTCGTACCCGAAGCATTATTTTCAAAAGGAAAAAAAAATCCACACAGTAATAACGATGTGTATATCATGCGTTGCGTATTGATCATATACGTCATAATCAGTATAATGTTGCAAAGTCAACTTCGCAAGCCAAACGCACGCAACTAACCGCGCATAAAGATTCTGTATTTACTACTGAGAAATTGCTTTCTATTTCTACACGAAGTTCCAGATTAGGTTGTGGGCACTACAACTACTCCCTGTGTTAAAACATTCTGTAAATTTGCTCCAATCAGTGTAACGTGAACGCGCATCTTCTACTACAGTGTAAGTAGCCTATTTACGACTTCATCAGTGCCTGCACGCAACGCCATGGAACAGCCAACCCGTATTCTAAGCATGTTGAAGACGCCACCGGTAGCCGTAGCACCCCCGTTGGCTGCAGCTCAGCTCCCCGGCGGCAAGCCGATGTCAATAAACAGCAACGTGCCGGAGCCCATGCCCCGAGACTTACCGCCAGGAATGGCGGCTGGCCCACCGGTCGGGGCCGACGGAGAGACGATCATGGATTTTGGACGTCGAATGGCAGAGACTATCAATGCTGGGTTTCTGACTTTGTCGATAGCAGTAGGACGGCAAACTGGATTATTTGATGCTCTGGGGAGCTTTCGGGGACAGCCAAAAACTTCACAAGAAATTGCAGACAGAGCCGGTTTAAAAGAAAGGTGAGTTAGGTTTGGCAGTCCAGCTTACGGATTGGGTCTAGTAATCATCAACGATTGATGCGTAAACTCGTTTTGTACTGTTGGTTAGAACTGCCTAAGGAATTACAACAAGCTGACTATTAAGCTAGTAATGATTTGCAGGCGGGCTCTTTAGAATGAAGTCAGACGGACATATTGCATTTTTAGGGATAGAAATAACAAACGTCGGCAGGGAATCAATAGGTCTTGATGATATTTTTAAAAAGAACTTATACTGCTTGACATCAGTAAAACTATTCGTAACATTAATGTTGTAAACATCAACACATCGAAAGTCTGCAACGTGTGACTGCAACCTGGCGCTATAATGTGATGGCTACATTACGTCGCATTTTCTTTGTTTAAGTAGTTAGTCTTCTGCGATCAAAACAAAGCACAATAAAACAATATACAACGAACTTCTAGTCATTGTTCGGTAATGCAGAAATGGCAGACTTGCCACAACGAGCGGAACTAGACCTTGCAAATCTAACCAGTTAGATCAGTATTGTAAGAATGAGCTCCATTTTCCAAAATGTTGCACGCAAACTAAACCAACGACGTGCTTTTACCAGTGAGGAGGACGCTTCTTTCACATTGCTTGCTGACACAGAGACAATTACACTGTGTATTGTGATACTACTACTACTAGTAAGTGTAGTTTACATCAAGCAGTCCAAAATAATCTCATTTTGGTTTTAACAGTCCATCTTTCGACGTCGTTTTTTTTTTTTGAAAACGGACAGGAAATGTATAGGATTATATTCAAAGTATTAGAATTCGAATACAATGATACAAAACCACTTGTAGGCCTATACTTACAATTCGGGTTTGTCACGTCAGAATCTAAATGTATCTGGCCGCTTTTTCCAGAAGTGTTCGACCCTCACATTAAGTATTTGAAACGTTTCCCCATCGGCATGATAGCTCAAGTGATACAGGTTAATTTGCATTAAATATTTATCCAACAGGAAGAATGTATAGTCTTGCCTAATATTCACAGACCTTTGTGCAACTTTTTTTTTTCAACGATAAATCTACTGTCAAGCATTCCTGATTCATAACTTGTGTGCCAAATGGTGATCTTAAATGATGCGGATAATCTTAATCAATGTGAGCTGAACTGCTAACCATGCTACGTCAACTTCAATTTCAGTTCAATTCAATGCAAAATAATTCTTATTTCCAATAGCACGTTTTTGTTGTCGATACAACTACAAGTTCACGAAAAACAAAGCGTACAATGTATTACAACTCGGTTGAGCAAGATGAGGGCGTTAAAATTCCCATAACCTATGGCATGTAATAGTCCCACCTCAACGCCCTTATCTTTCTCACCCGACTTACTACAAATATAATTATGAAACTTTTTTTTTCTTCAAAATAATTGCTTTATTGGCAAAGAGGGGCCCACGTAAACGACAGGCTTGTAGAAATGTGGACCACTCATGATATGTTAAGCTTTCCTTAATATTTCATATCACTGATGGATACACTCGTTGACAGAAATTGTGTGTGTGTGTGTGTGTGTGTGTGTGTTTGTTTGTTTTTGTATAATTTGCCACGGTAATTTGGTTTCACTACCTAGCAAAATGACATTTTTCAACCGATCTCTTGTACAAGACCTCTTTCAAATCTCGGCCCTGACAACAACCAATCAAATCTTGCTATTGAGATCCGAAATATCTCAAAATGAGTTAACTTTGATGTATTAATATGAATGGTTTTTTGCTTTAAGTCACATAAATAGGTGTTACTGACTGCTCCAAAATCATTAATGCTGATAATCTATAATGTGGTGAATTGACTAGACATTTTACATTAGGGTGACTCCTGACGATCGACTTTACCAGGAGAGGAACATAATAAACTTTTGTTATGTGCATGCATTATCATAATGACGTGATGACATCTAAATTTGAATTGGTATAAGGATGTCTGCCCTATTCAGTCACCTGAATTGATATTCTTACTAGTGTAAAAAAAAAATCTCTGAAATGTAGTCCATACAGCATTACCCTTAAATCTCACTTATTATGTGCAATTTCCCTGCGGTATACTGTAAACTAAACGGAGCTTCTGCGCCGACTGCCGGGCTGCCGCTCCAGCTTTCGAATTCACTCTAAATTCCTTAGATTGAAATAGATTGTAGTCAGGGACCAATCCAAAAGTTGGATTGAAGTTTTCAATCTAATAGAGTTAGAACTCAATCTTATTCGATTGAAACTTTCAATCCAATTTTGGATTGGTCCCTGACTGCAATCTATTAGATTGACTTTCAATCTACGGAATTTAGAGAGTTCGTATGCAGCATTTATGGCAGTATATGGTGTACATTTACTTCCAGTTTAGGAATACAAACACCACATTGCATTTGTATATTGATAACAATATATAGTAGGCAATGAACTCTATCAAGAGGTCGATCTTCTCAGGAAAGTCAGCTTTGTTTATAGAAATTCGTCGTTCTATCTCAAACCAACCGTGTCTCGCGATACTCGTGACTTTATGGTTGACGAGTATTGAATTTTGGATACAGCTGCGTCTCAACTTGTTGAGTTGTTGGCATTCATGCAGGCTGCCGTCATCAAATAGCGCGTTGAAACGAATCATCTTTACCATGTTTCCATACTATCACACGCATTTGTATGTATGATTCGACAATTTTCGTCATCATACATGGCTGTATAGTCCTGATTAGGTTTTGCTCGGAAAGTTTCCTTGCATGATTGTCGAACAACAGCGGCAATAAATGCACAAAAGCCGACAAGCTATGCCAAATTCTATTCATTGACGAGAACTCGCGTCTTTTGTAGCCTTGACAAAGACCCTTGAGTTACAGCGATTGAGACGTGGTGGGCTCGGAATACTTTTGATACCAGATAAACACATAATTTGACAGCACAATACGCGAAACTCTTGACCTAATGTTTAGTTGATGGCGGGAAAAAAAAATCTGCACAGGTGACGAAAAAGATCTCGTGGTTTATTATCTTGCAGGTGTGTCGAAACGATTTGTGAAAAGCTCGTGCGAATGAAAACATCACAACAGCGACGGAGAAGTCACTGTATTCAGAGCCTCTGCCAATTTTCCCCTAACACCTTTCATGCATTTTTGACTGATGAAACAGCCATTTCATCTTGATAACGACAACAAAATGATTAGTTTTCCTCACTTGATCCTGGTTCTAAACTATTGACAACATCATTCAAGACTAAATCATCTTATGAAAAATATTCTGTTGTTTAGTTATTGAATAAGCAGCAGTGGTTGTGTAATGCGTGTCCATGATCTTTCGTGATAACGAACGTGACAACTCACAAAGATGGCAATTCGCAAAAAAAGAAAACAAACAAACACCTATACAACTGTAGGCTCTAAGCGATTGGTGATAATGAAGCATCGTTGTAGATGCACACTTATTTAATAGAATTTCATTGACAGCTTTTATGCCTTTTAAGGTGATGGTTTCACCTCCTGCACTTTGTATAAAGTTCTCGATTGATGCAAATTAATTATCAACAGGTTAAACAGAATTCGATGCCCTTTTACGCCCAAACATTAGGGCCGTCCTCCGATAGACACCACAAATCCTTATCGTGCTCTTTTCTGCACCGATCCCGCTGCACTATATATAGGTGTCGTTTTGTACCACGTATACAAATCACTAATAGTGAAAAGGTATATATGAACTGAACACCATATAGCTCTTGCTGATACTGTTTATTTTCTTTTTACAATATGAGAGGTATAGGGCTAAATGGCAGCCCTTTAAGCGACACGTATAGTAACCACGTGTTTTCTGTAATCCATCATTGCGTGCACGTCATTGGGAATAGTGTTTGATTGGTGCAATTCCGTGTGATTGAATCATTACACAAAGTATACTATTGTCTTTCGTATATTACAAACCTGTATAATATAATTTATGTCTCTTTTCTTGTGGCTTGATGTCACTGTGAAAATATGTTCGTTGTGATCATTATGATGAAACGTTTTTATGACGGAAGTACACATTCATGCTGGTATACATAACTGACATGATATTATTTTACGCATCGAGAAGAAGCATAAAATAATGCGCATATAAATACCTGTGATGCATGATGTAAATGTATGTATGTATGTTTATATGTATGAGATGTGTTACGTACTCCGAGTATGTGTGTATGTGCGTGCGTTCATATGTGCATGAAGTATAGATTGACGTAATTATCCTTGAAGGAATATCGAGACTAACCATGATTAGATTTGACGATTTAAAACATATCCCTATATTACTGTAAATAAACACGACTGGATTCGACCGTCAATGAACGCTGGAAAGGTATACCGATACATAACAAGTTATGCAATCCTTGATTTTCACATGGTATTGCGTGTTAGATGAAAACATTTTATATAATCTGTCGCATTGTGAATGTCATTCATCCCGGATCACATTCTTAGTGGATGTTATTACATTTATCGTTTTGTGTGTGTGTCTATTTGTCTTCGTGAATCAGGTGTTTAAGAGAAATTGATTTTTGATACTCGTCGGGTCGATGCATAACAGTGTCGAATCACACGTTTTTCTATTATCATTTCAAATCACCACGATTGTTGTTCTTTTGAACCATTTGAAGAATATTTGCTTTCATACAGACAAGTCGATGTAGAAGGTATGGCGCGCATGCTATTTCTTTATGCCACAAACAGAAGTTGAGAGTTCACAAAAGGACCATAATAAAAAACTATAACAACAACACCCACAACATTAAAACATTAGTTATTGATGGTTATAATATGGCTTCGTTCAATATCATACCAAGACTTGAAATAGATTTCTCGTAGAACAAAAGGATAATATCTGATCACTGATGTATCAGAATGTTAGAGGTTAAACTTGAGGTACATCAGCAAACCAATAATGATCATGACTATAAACTATCTGCTAGATCGCTAGAGGCCTCAGTTCGACATGCATGTCTCTATATTCTGTGCATCTTAGTCATCTTTGCTGCAATCTCAGTAATACAAAAAGTAATATAATATGCAAGAGTTTCAAAGATCATGCGTTTACATTCCTTATGTCACAGCACTGTATTTTCTTCGCTCCAGCCTTAGTCATAAGGAGAGGGTAAATGGAATAATCCTCGGGAAACAAAAACAAAAAAATAAATAAATAAACACTTTCCATACACAATGAATTTAAGTTTTGTTGTCCAGTTAGCAATGTTGTGCGTAGGTAATTTCATGCGTAACCAATGTTTCTCCTGCGTTGATCTATTTGCGAGTATTATTGTAACGAAACTATACAAGGGGAATATCTAACTCAGTTGTCGCTGTTATCATCATGTCTGGCGGACAGTGCGCTTTCTATTGAAAATATGATCTTGAAATTCGTGAAATCTCATAGAAGCGGAGAAAATGCGTTTGTTGGGACGTGTGAAAGTTCATTTTGATCTGTAATATTGCGTGGTTTTTTGTTTAGTATCAGAGTTGGATTACAGTGTTTGTGTTTCACGGTGAGCTCGGCAGGGTGTCACGATTTGGGGACTCTTGTGGACAAGTTTGTCTGTTTCCACGTTGCGACCGTAAAAAATGGCATTTTGTGCTCTATTAACATGGCACTATGCCTCAAAAACGGCAGGACCAAGTGACGCCATTTGACAAAATCACCCGATGAATGAAAGCAACACATACAGAATATGATGTGCCAAATTTAACCTTCCTTGACTTCTGATACAATAATGCAGATCTTTCCCCCCCCCCCCTTTTTTTTTTAAACTGCAGAGAATCTGCAGTGGCAGAAATAATTTGACATCACGTTTCCATTAGTCTTTTAGGACTGTCTTTGTGTGGATTTCGACAAATTAACGTTTGTGAATTTAAATAATGGGTGAAACCGTAGTTTAACCGTGTGTAAAGACCTTGCTCATGGGTTACTTCGATTTACCAACAATACCCATTACATGCCACTAGAGTTCTTGTTCCACTAAACATGCTCTGTCTTTGTCAGTGTTTGTGACGTAAACATTGGGTGTCTATTCGATTATCACCTATAGCCGTGTATCGCATTCTACTCATCGTTGTGACGTTTAAGGCCAACGAGACTGATTGAGGTTACACAGTGAAAGTTGCTTTTCTCATATACACAGACTTCGTCTGGTGTACAATTTGCATATCAATATCATGATAATTATTCTCTTATTGCCGAGGTTATCTCGGCAGTAATTTGCTAACAGGTTTTCGGGTTGGCGAGATGATGCAGTGTATAATTTTCTTTGCGACCAAAAAAAAAGAAAAGAAAAGAAAAGAAAATGAAAGGTTTGTTCGCTTCGCCTTCGTCAGCCTCGCAAATAAAAAATTCAATTCGCTTGATATTTAGAAGTATCTATCATCGAACTTACTATCTTTTGTATTGTCATTACTTGGAATAGATTATGCCTCCTTTAAAGATGACCTCAGCGAATACATCCTTGACAAACATTTTTACTATAACTCGCAGTTTGAAATCTACAGATGAAATTTAATACATCCAGGGCTGCTGCCGCCAACTTTTCCAAAAAGAAAAATTACGCTAAACTTTCACATATATTTCCGGCCTGTGTTTATACACTGTCTTACTCGATGTCCAAGGAATTATTTCCTTTGATTATGGTAGATAGCACTTTATGATGAATGGTATACATGTATTACTTTCTTTGCTCTCTTTCATTGTCTTTAAATACCGGACGAAATTGTGTCACTTCCCTTGCGAAAAGCGTGTTCTCGCTGCCGAGTACTCGCCACTCCTGTAAGCAGCTGAAACCTCACCCAGATTTTCCTACCCTAAGTGCTTTGATTGGGGAGGCTCAAAGGGGCGTTCCATTCTACAACAAGCTGACCACGAGGTGCTCAAGTTTAACTTTCCAACTATCAATGGCTCGATTTTATCGACTTTATGTTAAGCTCATCGATTTAAGTAATTGGGTTAAACCCACGCAACAGATCGGAAGTCGCAGTGGTTTGAAAGTTTCGCTTGCTGGTTTAATTGAATCATCACATGTCGTAAATTAAAGGCATGCTTGACGGCCGCAGCTATCCTGTGTTTAATCTGATCGAGGCCTAAACATTAGTGACAATCTACACCATTTATCCCCTGATCGCCACACAGGTTTTGTTCTCGAGTTAATACACATGCATGAGCCAGGCTTGGAAACTTTCTTGTCTATCAAAACGGTATCTGTGCGTAACGAATCCCTATTGATGGCCGACATTTTTGTCCTGCTTTACGAGGTTACAAGTCAATCGATTCTTTTAGGATTCAACTATAGTATACATTTAAAAGCAAATCCTGAGGGCAGATTTACAAGAGCTTCCCGCTTTCTCCTCAAAACCCCCTTCTCTTTCTCTCTCTCTCCCTCTCGCTCTGTTTCGGTAAATTTCCACTACCCCATGGCTTGCATGAAAATAATGTGGGACACTCGTGTACATTTATGATAGTTTTAGGTAAGACGATCTTACCAAGAATTCTTGACAAAATTTAAGAATGTTGTTAACATGCACGGGCGGTGTCAATTGTCTTTGATATTAAAGACGTCATAGTATTTTTGTCAAACTGATCAAATTGTCTCTAATATTAAAGATGTCATACTATTGTCAAACTGATCTCTTACAAGGTGTCATTTGAAGTCTTCACCTGTAAGCATGTTGACAAACACATTCGTACGGACTATTCAAGCGTTAAACAGCGTCCCTTGGGATGGAAATTTTTGAGAAATAAATGAAAAATGTTTAATGATAGAACCTTATATAGAGTAAGGAGAGCATGATGCGTTAAAGGAGTGAGACACACACAACAAAAATCACTCATACTGGGCGTGAATGAATCAAGGACATTGCGATAAACCTCATTGCTTCTCTCCGTAGTGGAACGCCCTGATATAAGGTGGTAATATCCTTTTCCATTGCATTCGGCTGTATGATAAGGACATTGGTGACACCGTGTCTTTCAAGGCATGTCTTACCTTGCTAGCACCCTTTCATTTACCCTTTCCTCTCTTTTGTGTTCTCACCGTTGAATGGCAAACGTTATCTCGGTACAAAGATGAATAGAAACTTTGTTACATAATCATAAAGTATATTGCTCAGTCTCCTCTGATTTCTTCATTTCTGTACCTCCCTTAAAACACAGGAGCAGAAAACACCTATATTGGGTGGAACTCTTGAAGTTAATATGAAAATAACATATCATTGTAAAGACTAACAAATTCCCCACTTTAAAAAAAAAGTATTATGTAAGACGAAACGCCCTCGCGCATGCGTATATGTTTGCATTGGTACATGGTCGCAATCAGAGGATGGAAGAATGAACACAGCGATTCGGATTATAGCAATACATTCACTGAAAGAATAGTTTATGTTTTGCATAGGTCAAATTTATAGGCATCTCATACTGCTCATTGATTATGTGGGCAGGGATACAGCTTTGACATGCATTGTATAATATTCACTTTGCAAGAGATATATGGCTTCAGTGCAGGTCATTAACATCGAGCCTGTCAGACCATCTAAACGTGATGCTTATATGGGGCAGACACTGTTGTTACTGATATACCGGAACCACAGCTCGTTCAGTGAACTCCTCCCATTTTCTTTGACGACGTGAAAGGATGGACAGAAGTCGCATCTTCTCGCCAATCCACTGGAGATCGGTTATTTAGGAAAGGAAGTGAATTTCCTCCCCATGAAAGCGCGAGCACAATCCGGCGTCCAGCGCTGAAAGAACCAGGCTATTGTCCGGCAGCCAGTTTCGCGGCTTCTCAAGCCGTCTTAGTGTAAGTCAAACCTCAAATACCCCGCTGAGCTCATTAAAACCTACATCGTGAAATGTCTTTGAAGAAGAAGAAGAAGAAGAAGAAGAAGAAGAAGAAAACAACAACAACAACTACAACTAGAGAAACCAGACAGATGAAACCATCCTTCGCATTAACTATTATGATGTTCTTTTAGACCCAAGATAGAAAGGTTAAATTCATATACCTCTATTTGCATCGAATATTGCAGCTTGTTGTCCTCATTACTAACTTTGTCAATTTTCTTTTTGAATCTTATAATAAAGTTTCGTTTTGGAAGGATCAAGAGAGTCATTTATTTTTCTCTGTAGATTGTCATTAGCTTTGTCGAGCCTGACTCTCCAATATCAAGATTGAATGAAGAATGACGGACAGGCTTCAAGTTGAAGGTATATTCAGTCGCGCTTTGTAAAAACACTTTGAAAACATCCCTTGCGACGCCAGCAGAGTGGACCCCAAGGGGATGGATGATACGGGAGGAAAACAGATTAGGTCTAGATTTCAATGGTTCATTGTGTCTGCAAGGATAATGTGCAAATATATATGTCTCCTCAACTAGATTCTAATGATATAGATACAAAGTACAAAGAAATGTAGCAAATTAGCCATTAATAGTTGCAAGTCAACACAATCATAAACATGTTAGGGATCAAATTATCGGCATAATATCTTTACTTTGTCTCGGGTTTTATCGAAATTAACGTCTTTGAGGCATTTTCTTGCAAAAGGAGATGAATTGATAAATTATCTCTTGTTGTTGAGGACGCTGGCTGACTCCAGAAGAGGACACCATGACACTGACAATCGTGCCTGCTTTGGGTTCTTGCTTAGATCACTCCATGGCAATTAGGACTCAATGATTTTCGTCGGACCCCTGGGATACGCCGTGAGGGGAAAAAATATAGTATAAAAAGACACAGAGAGAGAGAGAGAGAGAGAGAGAGAAGGGGGAGATAAGAGGGAGAAAGAGGCAATGTAGATACCCTTGCATTCTTAGCCGTTAAGCAGCCGTGACGGTTGGTACTGACAAAAGGGACATATAGGATGAGCGGATGTAGGAAACGGGCAGGTTACGTCTTTCGTAACCATTATTGTCATTTGCACGTGTTTTTCTTTCCTTTTGGAAAGGTTTAAGGGAGTAAAAGGAAACATAGGAAGAGAGGTGGAGAGCCCATGTGAGAAATACACCGCTAAGAGGAAGATACTGTACACAGATAGAAAAAAAAAGAGAGGGAAAAGCAATGATATGCAGAATAAATTGGTTCCTTTTCATGTCTAAACTATTGAATGTGGGTCGGAAATAAGGACCAGGCTTACGCAAACGGCCCGAGTCGTGCATGGCTAACCACCCGCGTCAGGGTGATCTCCTGCCCGCGCCATTCACAATGTTGGTAATTCTCTATATTTAATATGCAGTCTCGTGGCTCCCCCCCCCCCCCCCCTTTGTGTCTGCAAAATTTGGAAGGCTGTCTGGGCGTAGATTCTGGAAAGTTGCCAGCATAACAGTACTGAGTATATTATGTACCGGTAAGTTACTGAGAATACACATAAACCCTGACGACCCTAGCAACAGGAGAGAACGAAATAAAACAAAACAGGACAAAATGAACTGTTGTCATTGCAAGGCCCAGACTCCCCTCTTCGCGGACGTCAATGAATCGCATGAGATTAGCCAGTGGCGCGGAGAGACATCGTAATCAGATATTTCAATCAAATATCAATTATCTGACAATTTCTTTTCTTCCGATCTCTGAATCGTTCCCGTTGCAGCGCCATCATCACTAACGAACTAGAGGAGGCCTTGACTCGTGCTTGACTTTTCGAAGTTGATATAAAGTATCGAGTCCAATTCAAATGCTCATAGGGTGACCACTATGGACGCTCAGCAACTGTTAATGCGACTACAACTCCAGCTATATGACGAAATCAACTCACCGAACTATAAACAATGAATGTTGCTCATTTAGCATGGGCTTTTTTAGAAACAAGGCACTTCAAATAAAAATGCAGCCAAAGTGAAATCATGGTTGTATCATGTATATTCGATGTCAAAGTTATCATTTGAGTCCGGGGACGGAGCGTGAAAATTATGAGGAGTGGAGGAATAGGCCTATACCTAGTGGATGTCCTAAAAGCTCGTGCTGTAAGTCACGGGCAGAGGAGATTATGGTGTTCCCATAATGTCTGCAGGAATCTATTGACGCCGCTGAAGGTGGGTTTTTGAGAATGTTTAGGCACCTGCTCTGGTAAAATAAGAAGTGACATGCGCATAGCAGCCCTCTAGATCGTATGATTATTATCGCTTCATGAAAATTACAACGTTGCAATAGTGGGGCTGTGGCAAAGCACTTTTCCTTGATGACGCAAGAATTTACTACGTTGTGGGAGTGGTTGGCAGTGAGCCAACCCGATTTAATTCATACCATGCAAATTACTCCATCGCCTGATATAGTTCAATGCCAGTCTCATATATTTTTTCTCTTTCTCTCTCTCTCTCTCTCTCTCTCTCTCTTCTGCTATAGTTCATTCCCACAATTATGTACCCGTCGAAATCAATGGGATCGTCGATTATGACAAAAACAATGTGCGCACAAGACTGATAACATGCCATGGCTTGGGAGGCGAAGTGTTTATTGTTAAATGTACCTACTCATGCTGAAAGCCGCGAGACGGCGTCACACTATACTGGGCAGGATTATAAACCTTGAGCGGCAAAGATGGGCTACATGGCACGATGTGTGTGAGCAGGCGGATGTGAATGCAACCAGCATAAACTAGCCCGCCCCGTCATGCGTGGAACATGGTGAAGAATGACAGAGACAATACCCACTCCCAAAGAGCAATCGAAATGATGATAATGACAATGTATTACTTAGAATGACGCGTGACACAGCAGTATTTCCCATTCATTCACAAAGATTTCACACAAGACAAGTGCTCGTACAGCCATGCGGGCACACACTATTAACCCGGACTATAGATCAACACCACACGCTTTTATCTGCCCGCTGTATTCTCAAAGAAAATGCACAGTTATCCTATCTTTACGTTACTGATATTTCTATATAAGTATAGTTATTAATCAGCATTTGCGTAACTTTTCATGAGCTTTGCTGGTTTGGGCTCATTCTGTTGCCATGAAAAGCAAAATCCGTAGACACATTGCGTAAACACACTCGTCAGCACACGCACAAACGCATGTCACCGTTTGATAATGCTTCCACCTTTTACGAGTATCCAGCGTCTATAGTGCCTTTGAAGCAGCATAATATTTTATGGAAGAAACATACCAACATTTACGCGAAAACACAAACACACACATACACGCAAAAGTTTGACTGATTAGAGGGCAAGCAGCTATCCTCGTATTTTATGGCGCTGTTTGGCGCCGATTGGACGACAGCGCGATCTCACGTAGATGTAAAAGGGTCGTACGTCGGCCGGACAGTGGTCACAATGGAATGTACAACAAGGTGTGAGAACATTTATATTGTATTTGGCATTATAAAGTTAGAAGATATGATGGAAATCTAAAAGAGATCTTGACTGAGTGTTCCTGTATATACCAAATAACTTAAGACGTTCAACCGCCGATCGCTTGTTAGGGTATAATCTGAGGTACCAGCGACACACATTGACGTCGTGATGCTGCAGACAGGGCAACGCCGCCCCACTTACGTCAAAACATGATTATGTATACATACATACAATAATGTATTATTTGACATTGTTTCTAACTGTTTTACATTGATATAGCTGATTCTGGGTGCATGCACTGGTCGGGGAGGAAGGCCTCGAGCTTCGATTATTAAATTTGCCTTTTCATACCCTGGCAACCAGCGGTATGCACCCATAGAATCACCACATTCTTTATCATGTAAATTTTGTATTTGCATTTTACGTTGAAAATGCCAAATAAATTTATTAAGTAAACAAATAGATAAATAGATATATAAATAAACAAATGAATGATTTAATGAATAAATAAATAAATAATAGTACATGCATACATACATACATACATACATACGTACAAATACATACACATAGGACCTCGCACACTTACATAGTTATAGTCGCACTTAGGGTATTACATTTAACTTATACGAAAATACAGGGGCCGCGGAAAGGGGAGGGGAACTACCCCATAATATGCACACACACACACACACACACACACACACACACACACAAATAAAACAATCGGAAAATAATGACAAAGAAAGAAAAATTCATACAAATACAGAAGGTCATCCAGATGTTGCACGGGAAAACAAAACAAAAAAAAACAAAACCCATTACTTTCCGAGGCATCCGGAGATTCTTCCCGTCGGGTGGGGGGGGGGGCATTGACCCGAACCATAGCTCGCAGCACCCCCCCCCCACGCACACACACACATACAAGCGTTCCACCGCCCCTGCATACATCCTACAAACATGTACATTGCACAAACTGACAGCAAACATACAGACACGCCAACATGAAGGAAATTTAGCATATGTTATACTTTGTCACTCAATTAAACACGCGTTTCGCATATCTCTTGCATCATGCATGATACGCACTTCTCTATACGGAGTGCGGAATATAAACGTTTCATGTTCCCTTTGAATTTTGAGATAATAAATCAGTTTTGTGTTTTCATCCGCTCAATTCTTTACCCGCCATGGTTGGGTGCCTATCAGGAATCTTTCAAATTTGCTTCCTATTATCACGATCAGTGGTTGATAGAATTTGGAGTTTCCCACAAAGAAAAAAAAATACCGTCCATAGATGAGATTGTCAATATTCGTTGCATACCGCGCAGGTAATCTAATGGAATCAATTTGTCCTATATACCTCAAAGACGCTCCATCATCTTACAAAAGATTTCACGTAACGACAAATAATATGTTTGTTATCTCTGTAAAATCTGTCTCTAACACCGTCATGTTTACAGTAGAAAGCTGACTGCGCGGAAAAGCTTGCCTTGCAATGTTTCTTCAACGAAATTGGTGAGAAACAGCGTCTCTTTCTGTGAAATATGTGAAATTCACATAATAATTATTGCACCAAATCGACAATCATTTACATCATAATCGCATCATAATCTTCCAGTCTGGTATGTTTCATGTTTATTGGGAAATGCTAAGGTACAACCGGTGAATAAGACACTGCATTCTGAACGCCAATTTTAATGCCATGAGTTCAAATCTTTCTCGGTGCATACATCTTGTGCGATGTCTTTGACCCACGTCGCCCTTCTTTGACCAAGATGTACATAGATGGGTGGAATTCTAGCACTTTTTAACTATATGTAATTGCAGGGGCCTCGCGGAGATCGTTTGACCTGTAAAGACTTCTGAATTATCATGTGTCAGTCTGCGAATCTACACACTGATTGACGATTATTTCATATTGAATGTTTTATACAGCGTACTTGCCATACTATAGTAACTCCGTAATTAATGTATCATAAGAAGTGAATTGCTAACGTTTTGATTTTAACGAGTTTTCTTCAGCCTGCGAGTAGAAATAGAGGGTGATACGAGCTGCTTGATTACACATTAATGACGCCATCTCACTATGGCTATTAGATCGGCCCACTCCATCATATCGTGTGTGGCTCGATCGTCTGCATTTCTGTGACAGGCTGAAATTATTTTGTTTATTCAATCTGATTGTTATGTCATCTCCATTGACCGTGATGTATCTGCTCATGGAAGAGGAAGTATACTTATTGAAAAGATCCGCTTTGGGCATTTGGGTTATTTTTCATATATTAGCAGTCAAATTGGCTTTAAAAAAAAGGCATCTTGCTTCCGGAACAATGATAGTGATCGGAAACGCTTTTTTCTTGAACTAGTTTTTAACCCGTGACTCATTTTGTGTGTGTTTGTGTGTGTGTGTGTTCTAAAAATAAAGTGTGTAGTTTCCCCATTGTCATGATTATTAATTTTGTGGCATGTTTTCTTTGTCTTTTCTTGGAAATGGCTGAATGTGATCCGGTAGCGCAAAACAGACTAAACCAGTATTTTAGTCATATGAATGGAATTCCTCTGCGTGCCAGTGTTATCGTGTCGCCGTGTTTGTAACTGTAATCCAGTTAGTATATAGGCCTCATACTTTGTCAATTCGGAGGCCAATGAGACATTGTACCACCCGGGTGTCCGACGTGGGACTCGGATGATATCACTCATTACGAAGTGTAACTAAAATCCTATTCTTCGTAGGAGCAGAGAGTCGTTTTAGTAGAATAAAGGTGGTGGGCGTTGTTACACATTCCGAGAAATTACCGTGTTGTTGATGCAAAATTGCAGCTTTCCGATAGCGTTTTCCCTTCATGATTTGTCTATTCCAGTTTGATTTGATATCATACCGTGGGGTATGGCTTTACCTCCAAAATAATGGTTAAGCCTCCTGTGATCTGGCTCAAGCGCATCAATCAACGTCCCTGTTGTCGCGCAAAGCAATTAGGCGTATTCTATGATACATGAGTTCTATAGCATATGGCAAAATTCATTGATGACACCACCATCACGTAAGTGAGTGCCGAATGGTTTTCTCCTTCTACGAGCAACTGATTTCAAAGGAAATACGTCACTTCGCCGCCCATGGCTTTTACTGTTGCGGGTAGCGCGACAGACTAGAAGAATTAAACAAAAAACAACCGGCAACTAAAGACAAAACCCAGATGCTTTTGCCTTCGACATCAGCATTGTCTCGAGATGAGATCTGCGAATGAAATTGTATGTCCATGATGATTTAGACAAGTGTAAAGCATAAAAGTTTCTAATGATGAAAGAATAGTGGTGAAATTTCGTCTGCTTTTAATCACGTTTGGGGGTTGTGTTCATTGGACTTGATGAATGATTTATAGATATTCCTATATCCTGATATACCACACAATGTTATTGACAAACCAGTCCTTAATGATTATGCATATACATGTACGATTGTGGCCGATATAAAAATCGTATGGCTTTTTTATCCTCTCGAGAGAGAACAAAACAGAACAGAACAGAAAAAAACAACAAAAAAAAAACAACAACAACAACAACACCACCAGACGAGAAAAAAAAACCCCGATTACGACATTCACACTCTAGGCGCACTCGTCTCTCATCGTCAGTTACCTTCAGTCAACCACGCACCAACAAACTAGCTGGCCATGCAACTTTCTCCTCTACAGCTCCCAGGCTGTGGAATAAGCTCCATCTTGTTCTGAAATCATCGCCAACACTGGATCACTTTAAACAAAATTTGAATACCTACTTATTCTGATATCACTAAATATGCACTGAACTTGAACTGTCGCTGCCTGGTAATTTAAATATATTTCATCTCCTATGGCAACCAGGGATGACATCTCATAGCGCTTTATATCCAGTGGAAAAGGCGCTTTTGTTTGTTTCTTTGTTTCTTTGTTTGTTTGTTCATTTTCCATCTGAGAAGATGGCTGGATAGCCCATATTCAGCTACATTATAGCTGGTGTTCCATAGCACGGGGTCCACTTGGATGTGAGGCGGGACCACTTCACCGGGTTTAACACCCTGCTCTTTGCGATGAATGAATGAAGCGGGACCTTTTACGCGCATGAGTTGTGATTCTCTCACTCACGGGACCTCCATTATGTCCTATCCGATGGGACAGAGTGTTTTGTCTCTTGCTAGAGGGGACGGTATGATTTAACACGACATTGCTAAGTGAGACTCGGGTATCGAACCCGGGTCGCTTGGGTCGAAGGCAGACGCGCTGCATGCCGACTGAGCTTTAAAAAAAATTGCTTTAAAATATCAACTATAATTATTAATGAAAAGCTTTTCAGTGTATCAGGTTTGTCAATTCAAACGCTAGGTCAGATTATCATTCATTGTTAACCAAGATAGAGCCAGCTGTAACACAGAGCGCGACAGAGATTGTCATTCCTTGTCTGCTGCGAGTCCTTCGGTCATCTCTGCCGCTCCTTATCGCAAGATGCCGGATGGTGCTGCCTCGCCTTTCCCCATCTTCTGCGAGTGAAGCCCGCTGCCGCAATGCATCGCCTTTCCCCCTTGCTTCCCGGGTCGTATAGCCGAGCGGGTGCATCCTCATCCGTTGGCTTGGACTGCGCGTTCTATATCAAGTCAGCATAAGGTAAAAGTCGCCGGACGCCAGTCGCCCGACGAAGCCGAGTTTGTGACATTCTCTTTACAGGCAAGAGAAACTGCAAAATAATGTCTGTAGCTCTTGCAATAAACGAACATAGACAAACTCTCGCTTAAAATACATTGACAGGTTCAAGCACTCTGTATAGTATAACAATAAGAAGGAATATAACATCTGACAAGACAAAAGATACCTGAAAGTTTATGATTATAAAGTCTGAACCTGTCGCGCCGTGACATAGTCCTCTCGTTTGATTTTTATGTACATACATTATGATTAGTTATAGTTTATGTCTGCACACACAGATACATTTTGTTCTATGTATTTGTCGTGTGTGTGCGTGATATTACCATTGATCAGACAACAGCGATTACACAAGGCAATGACGATGGTGACGCGGACACGCCCTTCGTGCTTACCACATCACTCGCAACATGACAAATGCCTCTGTTGTCATATTCTCATCCATTGTCAGAGATGTACACATGATGGTATAGATAATGACACAGTCGGCGTTCTGTGCGTGAATTCTGATGAGGAGCAATTTTGATCAGGTACTTCCAGGTAGGCCCATACATCATGACATGAACAATGAATCAGACAGCGTATCATTATTAGACCAAAACAAAAGGTAGAGGCGACAAACTCTGGGGAATATTTCCCGAATACTTTGCTTTTGTCAAATGTAGACAAAAGGAACCATCGTTGTATTGTTTGAAAAGGCTTAAGTCAACTATGTTTATTCGTGTATGTTAGTACACACACACACACACACACACACACACACACATATATATATATATATATATATATATATATATACATACATACATACATACATACATACATACATACATATACATTCATATATTATACAAATCTACTGTGTCTTGAGAGTTTCTGGTCAACACTGTCGGTAGAGGTGACTCCAAAATAGTACTATTCTTTGAGGGACACATAATGCGCCGAAGTGTATAGTATTATTGGAGGCACTATATAGTTTTAACCAGAAACTCGAAATGAGACAGAGCATATATATATTACACTTTGGATGTAATAAAAAAAGGAAACAAAAGAAGGGAAAAATACGAGGTGAGAAGTCGTGTGGGGGATGCGATGTTGTGGAGGGATCCTACAGTGACCCGAGGAGCAGCGCGCGATGTCGAAATTGCTTTGTGACGTCACAAATGCTTTATTGCATTTCCACCGAGTGACCCTACGAAGCAGCGCGCGATGTCATAATTGCTTTGTGATGTCATAAAGGTTAATGCTTTATTACATACATTCACAAAGTGACCTTACGAAGCAGCGCGCGATGAAAAATTTGCTTTGTGATATCATGGGGAAATGTAAAAAGTGACGCCATTTTCCAAATTGTATACTGCAGTACCATGGAGAGTCAAACAGGCATCATAATGCTAGTATATACTGTATGTACACATGCATATACAAGATATCTATGTGTACATGATTGTGTTGTTTGTTTGTTTGTTTGTTTGTCTTTGTTTGTTTGTTTGTTTGTGTGTTTTTGGTTTTTTTTTTTGGGGGGGGGGGGTCCACTGTAAGTGTGTCCAATAATCATGTGCATATTTTTAGCCAGTTCTTTCTAAAACGCTGAAAAATGATTTGTCATCTTTGTCTTTTACCGGTGAATTTGATGTGATCCAACTTGTCAAGATTTGAGTTGCCTGGTAATCATCGAAGAATAGTTATTTCAGAGCAAGCGCTGGTAACAAGCACAATATCATAGCTTGAATGTTGTCCGTTGATATTCATATCACAAGCGATGCGATACGAGCATAGAAAAGAGCTTGTCGTTTTCTTGATAGGTGTCCGTCTTATCGGCATTGAATAGTCAAGCCATCAAAAGGCAACAGGTATGAAAAGGGTGGGCCGATAGGAAGAAAGATTATTACCATTCCATTAGTGTCAACTTTTGATTGAGCGAGCTGGTGTAAGGGGGAACACACAAACCCACTTCGAGCACGGCTTTTTTTCCCCAACAAGATTTCCAGATAAAGGAGCCCCATCAAACTGCAATTTGTATCAATATTTTACTTGCAAAGTGCGTTTTGTGAGTTAGGAACGACATTATTGATCAAGAGCCCTAATCGCTGTCGACGAACACAGCGGCCATTTGGGCTACAAACGGGCATTCACTTGTATTTTTGTGGTGTTTTCTAGCGTCTTCTGGCTTCGCCCAAGGCGGACAGCAATGAGCGAGAAATGAATAGGACGGTAATTTCCATTCGAAATACTCGGCCCGTGACGACGGTAATGATTCTATACTGAACAAACAATCTTCTCCCTGGCTGTCATTCTAATACGTCGCGATTATGTCGTCAAAGAAGAAAAAAAAATCTGCAAAAATATATCTTTATCGTCTGCAAGAGTTTATGGTTGTTATTCTTCCTGTTTGTCTGAAGTCGTCTTTCAAAGACGCGGTCCCTAACCAAGATCGTTAGCAAAAACCTCGCAATAAACCAATCCCATAACCGTAATCACCACGACAGATCTCAAAGAAGTGGCCCCCAAAATACATACGCAGGCATAATGAAATACAATATAACGAATTTTCCAACTACTTTTCTCCTCTTTCGCGCGCTCTCTCTCTCTCTCCTTGATGATATATTGTGCATAGTTTATATCGTATGCTTCTTTGTCGGCGCGCGGAGAATACTCGAGACCTGTCACACATAAAAACAGGGGACGTTAAAGAAGTGCCGGTGGTGAATTTCGCTGTGGCTTGGCAAACAAGCCGGTACAGTACCTGGTATATAATGACTAGAAATAAAAAAAAAATCAACAACAAAAAACTGTGATATATTGATGTGAGTATATAGCATTGAATCTTGTGCGGTTTGTCGTTCTGAATGCCCTTATTCGTTTCACCCTCAGGCTGTTCCGGTGCGAGATCGACTCAATAAAAAATATTATAACTCGTGATTGATTCTCTCGTGCTCCTCAAGGACATGTTTTTAGGGGGAAAGAAACTTAAGGCAATGAATTTTTCGTTTTCAGACATAGTTTTATTGTGTAAGCTCTGCCTGTAGAGGCAACGTAAGCTTCACTTCTATCTTCAGATTTATCGTTCCGTATGTATGGGAGATGATCTTGCGACGCGTGATCAGTTTAACATTGCAAAATTGAAATTTAACATTTTAGGGAACACCGTCGAGCTTTCTTATTTCTAAATTCTTAAAAGATAAGTAAATTCTTCCTAACTGATAAGAATCAACTATAAACTACATCATTATTGTACTAGCATGGAGACTTACTGATAACGACATCATCTTACTGTGGAAACTATTTCATTACGATAAAGAAAACTTTAAATATGTCACTTTCATATCTTAATGCAGTAAATGAAAACTTTCAATCATATCAGAACTGTGCCTTCTAATCATATCAGAGAGGGAGCGCAGAAAAACAGTCCACTGTTTGTTTTTTCCACAAGAAAGTGAACTTTTATAAACTTGTCGAACAATATTCATGACACATAAACAATTGTGTTACATAAACTTTCTTCATATACACACACACATCAAACTTCTGCCCATACAGGATTATCAAAGAAACAACAGAATCAATCCTTTTGAAGGGGTAAAATTTTGACGGTGACTCAGGGAAATTTTGTCTGCCCTCGTACCGGCGTGACTGGCAGCTTGAAGCAGCTAGCTCCTCAACTTATTATTTGCTTCCAGAATATTTGGCAAATAAAAATAATTATATACTTTAAGAAACGATACAATTCGAATAAACGCCCCAGCTTTGCGATGTATATAAGTCATAGCAAACATGAGTATTCGATCAGTCGTGCCAGTATTGAATCAAAATATTTGTCAAGAAATTTGCGGTCATCTGACTTTCCTTAACGTCAATGAAGTCATAGTTTTGCTAACACAAACGCGCAGGCAGATGCAGATATAGTTATTACACCCATGTTAAACACACTAGCGATGGGCGTGACCCTATTTTTTTTTCCTGGCAGCGCAAAATGTGACTATAGTGCAATAAATATTTATTCTTATAGTAATAGCTTTCTTCAATTCAAGCGGTAGGCAGTTGGCCAGTGAAATGGACCTCCAATGCGTAAAGAGGATTATTGTCAAGGAAATATGATGTCTTTTCATGGAAATGCAAGTCAATCGATATTTCTAAAATATTCTCTGACTTCCGTTCATTTATTACATTCAGGAAGAAACAGGCGGCAGATTAACCTTGGCGGTTTTTTGCTTAATGTAATTCACTTTATTGTCGATGTTCCACTGGGACGCCTGTACTTTCCTACATTATTCTTTGATTCTGCTGTCTATACTCTGCAATCTACTCCCCTCTATCATAAGATCATGTGGGAGTTACAAAAGGGAAGAATTACCCCCCTCCCCCACACACACACACATAAACAGACCCAAATTTAACAAACCAAATTTATCTGCACGTTGCATCAAGACACATCAAACATTAAGAAAAAAATGAAAAATGACCACTCTTGTGTTTTTGTTTTTGTTTTGACAGAAATCCAACGAATTTTGCGATATTTTCACTGACAAACCAGTAAGTATGGTTTGCATACATTAAATATGACTAATCGCCGCAATGAGAGAAATATTGATATTGGGAAGTTTGGCATTGTAGAGAGGGCTCCGACCTGTTAATAGGAAAGCAGTTCGAAAGATAAACCATGGTATAACTGATAGTGCATGCACATGGCGTAGATTAATTGTTAGGAGCGAAGGGATATGACCTGATCTTATTGGTGGTTTGACTGGAAAAAGATGGATTTGTGTGTGTGTGTGTGTGGGGGGGGGGTTGCATGTGCGTGCGTGTGCGTATTGTTTGCATGTGAACTTTTTTCTGTCTCTCTGCACAGAAACTTTATATTCATAGAAAAATATACATCAAACGAAATTCATAACAATTTGAATCGCTTGTGCACTCTTATGAGTATGTATATGAATACATATATACATATATGTAAAATTCATTCAGGTGTAAGACTTGCATCCAGAAAATCCGCCCCCTCCCACAAAAAAAAAAATAAAAAATACAACAACTTAACTTTGTTATTGCGAGTTTCGTTGAAGGTTAGACACCAAAAGGGGTAGGGGCACGATAATAACTCGATGATAATTAATAGAACTTCCGGATCAACAAAGTGAGAGAGAGAGAGCATAACGCGATCTCGCTATTAATTAAAGCGAAAAATACAGCATTCACACTTCTGCTAGAAGCTTTTGTCGACATTTTCATCGCTTATACTTGCATCACTATAATGAGTCCTCTCGCAGCTGCATCAGTTTTACAATTGTTAAAAAAAGGAAAATACAGAAAAAAAAAGAATGAATGTACAGGCAATGAAAACACTGACGGACAGGCCGTAACACGGGACCACAAAAGCACCGCTACAAATCCGCCAAGAATAGGGAAGATTTAACCCCATTCAGTCCGTGTGCCGTGAATAAAAAGGAAAAAAAAAGAAATAATAAAAAAAATTACAAACGAGCTTCGGCTTTCTGCAAACCTCTCTTGTGTAAAGTCCAGTATTTTCTACCCTTATTTATACGAATTTCCTCTCGATGCGAACGATTTGTTCTCTCTGTTTTGCAAAGGTCTGTATATAATACATGACTATACAAGAGAGTTGAAGCATTTTTCTCTCCCCCCTCCCTTGTGTGTGTCTCTCACTCCCTCTCTTTGTCAACATCATAAATTTGTGGAAAGTAATGCTGGGCATCCTCCCTCGGGGTAGGATTAAAGACGTGTATTGAAACCAGAGAGATCTAATTACCATGTCCTTGAACTTGAATCAATGGAAGAGGGCGGCCTTTATAGTTTACACATTTCATAGACCAGGATTTGGTTCCCGCCTCTCCATGATTTCCAGCTAGCTGCATGGTGGTGCAGGCATCTTTCGTGACTCGTTTCAGATTTTGAACTTACTGCTCTGTTGAGACTTGGGTTGTTGGTTTTTTCTTTCCTTTTTTGTTTAGCATTATTATCTTTCTGTACTAGTAGAATATCCACGAGCATGCACTGCATTATTCCAAGGACTTCTAGTTCTGCAGACTTTCCTTAACAGATTGTAGACTGTATATGCGGCGCACGGACTGTTATTATGACATGAAGGCTCAAAAAGACAAGGAAGACACGAAAGACAATGACGAAATATATTGCACTCTCCCATGCGGCAAGATGTTATCAAATCTGTTGTTATGGGAAACGTTTCTGGAAACAAATTTGCGACATCTATGCAACGGATTTCAAACTATTAAGAACATCAAAGTGCGATGCAGGGGGCGAAAAGAAGAAGAAGAAGAAGAAGAATATGATGATGATGAGAAATAATCTCTCTAGCAAAGATGCGCATAAAACGATGAGACGTGCATTGAAATAGTCGTGGAAATTTATTATTGGTCAATGTCCGTGAGATATTACTTAGTCTTTATATGCTAAACGGAGTATAATAAAGGTCGGACAAAATAATTATACCGAAAACTAAAATAACGTGACTCCAAATGTCATTGCATACTTCTTCTGTTGTTTTTGTTTCAATTTTCCATCTTCATCTTTGATGCGTACAATGAATTATACCAGCTTTAGCTTGATGCTGTGTTATTTCTTGTGATTATTTCTGACATTCTTTTCCTAATGATGCAAACAGAGTTATGCATCAGTGGCGCAAATCAATTTTGATATCTTAATATTTGTGTGGGTGGAAGTGTATGGTGCTTGTGTGTACCAGGTACTACTTGTACAGTTGTATACTAAGGTTTGCTTTCGTTTACTTTAATGAGAAAATATGTTTTTTTTTAAAGTCGAATGATATGGATTACGTCATAACTGTTATGAGGACATTAGCACAAAACACGCATTGGGCCAAATCTGTGTCTTGTTCAACGGAAGGCACTCGCCACTTTCGTTCTTAATACTGTAATCTGATTGGTCAAACGCTTTATGACGTCAGTGTGGTTTCTTTGATACGATGTGCAAAGTTTTACCGCACGTAACGATCACGTCCGGCCTTATAAACAATCTTTGATAGGTACATACGTACCATGAGTTTTAAAGGAAATGGGGTGGAGGGTGGGTGCGGTGGGGTGATATGGGGTTGGACGGCAGGATGGGGTAAGTCGTTCAGCTGAAAGTAAAGTTCGTACATCAGCCAGAATCTGGGGTCTGCTCAAGAAATTTTCATTGAATTGAGTTAAAGTTTTTCCCCCTTCATTTTTTGAATTTTTTTATTGAAAAATTAGTATTCGCGATTTAAAAGTAAGCGATCAAATAAGCAAACAAATATCTAGAGTATACACTGTATGTCACGTTTTTTAGGAGGAGCAACAGGGATTGAAGAACATGACCTTCAGAAGCATTGTCATTTCTGGACATTGCTAAAGGAACGCTTATTTGGTAAGAAACGTGATATGCAAGACTCTAGGGGAAATGTCTGAAAAAAGTAAAAAGATATCTTCAGAAGGGAAATACAGCTTGAACGTGGAGAAGTACGCAGCAGTAGATGGGTTGTGCTCTCCCCACTAACCCTGTTGTGCAAGAGGAGTAAATGCAATCTTTAGTGCTCCAGCCTACAGTCACGTGGGCTCCTTGACCCTTATTTTCCTCGACATCACATGCACATCAGTTATGAATATAGGGTTCTTTCATCTGTGTATTAAGAGAATAGATGCATGAATAAAGAGCAGTGCACTGAAAAGTGATTCGTCACCATACCAGTGGGTGTATAGTGATCAGCACATGAATATCGTGGATGTTCTACGTTGTAATCGATGTGACTCATTAACTTGTTCATTACTTCTTCTTCTTCTTCTTCTTTCTTTCCAATTTTCCCTCTTCCCTCAGGTACGTGCGTGAGTGGTTGGGAGCGATGGTCACATCTCGCATCGTAGAAGCCGAGGGAAAGGACCGCTTCTTCCTGCCGCCGCACCGAGCCTTCTTCCTCGGCCGAGAGGGCCCCGGTGAGGAACTCACCATCCTCGCTTGCGCTCTTCCTGTTCAGAGCCAGGTCTTCGAGAACGTCACCGAATGCTTTCGGAGAGACGGCCCGAGAGGTAAGCTGCGGACGTATAGGGTCACACCACGATATACGTTGATATAACATACTAGTACTGGCTTGTCAATCATGTGTAATGTTGCTATAAGGATAGTTATCATGGACTACTTACATGCATTCTCATTCACAATCCGACGTCAAAAATTCTGCGTATATCTTTATTGTAAATGAGATGAATAATCGTCCTCTGTTTGAAAATATCATTCATAACGTTATACCTCTAGTGTCCATTATTTCAGTGTATTTTCTCAGGTCGTTCCTCATGATTTCCCGTGATATATGAATTCTTACCCCTCCCCCATTTTGTTTACACCGGGGCTTGGAATCTGACGCCGTGTTTCACAATAGAACCCATCATTGGCATGGGTCAATAATCTGAAATGAAGAAATTTCGGCCATAGGACTTTACAATTTAACATTCATTTATTACATATATCGCAATTCGCTTTCTGCATTGTGGTCTTTCCAGGTGTAGATTGTTCAAATAAAGAAGAACGATATTATGACTTTTTCATTTTTTGTCATGACAGTCGTTGATATAAAGAGCGATTTACATTGTATCATCATGAGTGCATTTCTTAAGAATCAATGAATAATATAGAATAGAATACATTCCTTGTTAAACGGAATGTGTTTGAACACATCGCCCAGCGTCGTTCGTAGTTGATTACTAAGTATGTTAGTAATGTCCAGTTGTAGGTTCGATTATCCCTATTAATGAGACAAAGCGAAGCGTGCAGGTAAGGTTTGAAGAAGTGAACTCTCGAATGCAATAGTGTATGGAACTCTGCATGATGGTCTCTTGAAGGTAAAAATCCAATACAGCCCATGACGTGTTATCAGTACTGGGCACGATTCTGATGAATACCTTTCTTGTCCCTCATAAATAAACATTTTGATGACTTTGTTCTTGTGCCACTTTTAAGGAAAAGAAAACAAAATGATAGAAGGCAGTTCGCTAACACTACATGATAGTGTGTCAATAAATATTTCTCACTATTATTGTCTGGTCGCCCGCACAGTATTATAGTGAGCAACCCACGCGCACAACTGGATTTCTGACAGCTTTTAATCCATAGTGAAGGTCATCTTCTTCAGTTTTCCTTGACATTCTTCTGTTGTTAATATTGTCCCTTTGTATCTACTTCTTCGTCAGGCGTACCATACGATCATTTCGACAAATTCCACGGATTCATGAGCCAGTGTTCGAATATATGGTGGGGAAAAAACCTCGTCGAGAGCTTCATACCATCAGTGCCAGGATTACGGGAGAAGCTAGGTGAGAATGACCTTAAATAGCTCGCAATATTATAACATAATAATGATAATAATAATAATTACATATCATAAACATAGATTTTCCATCTGAGTATTGTTAAAAGTTGGTAAAATGTGTGATTTCTGACCTTATGTTTCTTTCCAA
Organism: Diadema antillarum; assembly: GCF_040938485.1. Classification (NCBI taxonomy): domain Eukaryota; kingdom Metazoa; phylum Echinodermata; class Echinoidea; order Diadematoida; family Diadematidae; genus Diadema; species Diadema antillarum. Next base: position 60,672 of record NW_027271590.1, on the reverse strand, counting down.
CAGGGCTCAAAGATACATTAAAACAAATATTGGAGGTAACGGTATAATCTTATAAATAAAAAATATTTTGCTCTGACATTGCTGCTAAAAGATACGTGGATTTTATGGCGAGGTTCTTATCTTGTCCGTACTTATTTGATCACAGTTCCATGTTTTTGAACCAGTTACTATCGCCAGCTGTCTTATGTCGACAAGTCTGTTGCATCGTCATCTTACACCACCTCCTCCCTTCCCTTTCCCCTTCAACTCAGACTCCGGCATATCTGTACTTGATGTTGGTTGCGGTGAGGGCGGAGCATCCATCTTGCTGGCCAAGCAGTTCTGCAACTCCCGCTTCGTAGGCGTAGACATCTGCCATTACGCCATCAGCCAGGCTAAAGCCATGGCGGTGGAGCAAGACGTGCAGAACGTCGACTTCCAGGTGATGGACGCGCACATGATGCCGGACGAGTGGGCCAGAAAGTTCGACTACGTGCTGGCCAGCGACTCGCTGCACGACATGGCCCACGTCAGTGTCGCGCTCGAGATGGTCCAAAAGGTGCTGACTCCGGACGGCTACCTGTCCGTCCTCGAGGTCAACGCCCATTCAGACATCGTGGACAACATGGCTATGCCTTTCGCATCCACGTTCTACACCAACAGCCTGTTCCACTGCATGACGGTGTCGCTGGCAGCCGAGGGCGGCGAAGGACACGGCAACATGTGGGGGCGGGAGAAGACGACGGCAGCTCTTCGAGCGGGAGGGTTCACCGTCATCGACGAGTCGGTACCCGAGGGCTGGTTCAATATACACTACGTGTGCAAAAAGACGGACAAGACAGGCAAGGAAGTGACGACAACCCACTGAAGGGGTCACAGGTTGAACTGCACTTACATGTTGGTTTGGCAGCTTTATACCACTCAGCGGCACCTTCCTGAATGGTGATGGGAGACAGTGTTTGTGAGCGGAAGCGTCATATCACAATCGATTTTTGGTTTTTAAGCAGAATAAAGAAAACATGTAAAGTACATTTCATTTTTTTCTTTTTACAGCAGCATATTTTTATTTTAGTGATTGTTTACTGAACTCTGTATTTGACATGGATTTCTTTTGTCCTGTCGCATGGATAATACACATTTGTCAAGCGACTGTGTTGAAGCTGACTTCAATCAGTATGTTTTAGCACGCCTGGACGACTGTACACCAGCCTGTAACAGAGACATTATGTAAATAACCATGGCAACACTAGCTTGTACTGATTCGACGGGGAGAATGTAAGTTACGTCACTGTATAGTCTGCACCTATCAATCCCATAATTATTTATTTTAATGGATAAAGTGTACAGTGTCTTGTACAGACTTTTTTTCCACAAAGTGTTTCTATTATAGATATACATATACTTCTATATATTATATATATATATTTCGAACCGAGTATATATATATTTCTGAGACCGGAAGAAATAGAAAAGCCGAATAAACAATCGCTATTGTATACATAATGCGATGTAGTGTAAACACAATGTGAACTTTGTAGGTAGCTTGGACCAAACGTTCTGTCATTCCTGCAAAATAATAGAAATAACACACAAAATCATCCTTAGAATGTAATAAACCATCGTAATGTTGCAGTGTTCTCAAATGCAGGCGTGTGCCATTTAATCTGTATTATAATGCGCATCTGGTTTTGCAGCATATCGTGAGCTTGAGGAAAGTGTTTTTGTGAAAATGAATCAATCGCCTAACCATGTTCTAATAATCGTTGATGAAGAAAAACTTCACTATGCAGCATGGATCATTCTATGAGCATAGTAAAAATGCAAAAATAAGTGGCATTCCAGACGTCATATCTTGTGAAGATTCACAACATTATGCATGGAAAGATGAAGTAACATGCAATCCCAACGTGTAGTATTCCTTCGCATCGCCTATTTCATTTTGCGGTAATACAGCTGGAAAAAAAAACATACCGCAAACAATTTTCAGATAATTTCACTGCAGATGAAAAGAACGTTGAAGGGTGTGTACAGTTCTGGTTGAGGTGAGGATTTAGCTTTTAACATTTTGCGAGATATTCAGAAGCCACTCTATGAGATGTCAAAGAGCATGCAATTCTAAAAGGTATCAGAAGTTTATTTGGTGAAAATCGGTTTTGAAATGGCTGAGATATCAAAAAACAATGTGAAACAAAGAGATCCTAATAAAGTTGTGGCACGTCGCCTTTTATTATTATCACTTTTTTGGATATCTCAGCCATTTCAAAACCAATTTTCATCAAAGAAACGTTGAATTCTTTTTAAAATTACATACTCTTTCATATTTCATAAGAGGTTTCTCATTATCTCACTTAGAAATGTTCAAAACATGAATCCCTTACCTCAACCAGTACTGTACAGTCCCTTTAATTTCTATATTGCAAGTGTTCTCAAACACATATAATCATGGACATGGTCAGGGCACAACGCCAGCACAACAGTGAACTTTCACGAATGGAAACTACTTAAGAAAACACATGGAATTTGTCATTATTTACGAGGCGATTCATCATTCATTGAGATGCTACAGGTTGCAAATTGTTCACGTTTTAAGTGATCAAAAGTTTATGCTATTTTCAGAAATCAAAATTGCGTTTTGATATCACTTTGAATGACATTTGCTTCTGACTTGACGATGCCCCTAGGCCTACTTTAGACGTTTTGAAATGACAAGTAGATAGTATATATGTCTATATTGATAATTTGTTTGCATCAGTTGTTCATGTTAATGATAAGTTGATCAGGATGTGTTTTTTTTTATAATCGAAAATTCTTGTTTCCTATTTTACATGGTTTGATACACATTCCTTTACTGTCGAAATTCTGCTCTATGTATTTTCAGTGTCTCTGTCTCTCCTCTCATTCTACCATCTTTCTCCGATCTCCTTTGTGACGTAAGATATGGAAGTATCCGATTCCGAATTACTGAACAAACTTCTGAGCTGCGAGAGCAATTTGATACAAGGAAAATACAATGAAGGGGAATAAGACCGTGTCACAAAACCATGAGGTAGCGGCATGTGAGATCATTTGAGTTCGTCAGAAAAAACAAACAAACAAACAAACAAACAAACAAACAAATAAACCATAATTGAATTAAATTGAATAAAAAAATCGATCACAAATATCCTTACTTGTGTTGCCCCAGAAACTTGACATCAAAGATCATGAAAGCATATATTTCATCGGATTCTTTGCCCTGTCACAATGTAATCACTAACTTGGAAGTTCACACGAGACCTTATTTCGCTGATATGAGGCGGGGAAAAAAAAAAGGTACTGGAGAGGTCATTGCCTCCAAAATTTGGATGTAGAATCGGGATATAGATCTCAGAAGCCAAATAAGTTGACAAGTTGTGAGCATTCATCATGCTCATGACTTATTCCCGAAGAAATCGAATCGTAAGGGCTATGAATTCATGGAAGATGCAGGTTGACATATACAATTCAAAATCTGGTACGCATTTCTTTATTGCTACTATATTGTAATCTCAGGAAACATGGACAGGGACGCACTCACATACAATCATCACACACATCCTCGCTGAACAAATGAGCAATGTATCATGTATAGTCACTGGGATTGAAATGGATATTTGTTCTGTTTGTTACTTTTTTTTTCATTTTTGTTATTTTGAAGCCGGTCAGATATTCAAGACTCGAATATGAGCCGTCACTTGAAAATGTTTGTTCAATGCCATTTAATCGGCGGATTAGAATGACGATTTCAAACAACGCATCTTTTTGTCTATGTTATTATACGATTGATCATAATTATAACTCTCTCATTTTGTTGCGCTTACAATATTAGTAGGCGATTTACCCGCTCAGCTGCATCTCTGCTAGTATGACTAGATAACATTGATTGTGTGATCTGCAGAACACCATTCTCTTTCTTGGCTCAACCTGCAATGTATAGTAAATGGATGTATTCATGTTTACACTTTCCTACGCAAGCGTACAGCAAAATATTTTACTTTCTCGTAATGGACAACCATTCTGGAATACAAACTGTACAGTTTATCTTTTTATATTTAAATCGTATTCATGGCGGGTTCAATAAATATTTTGAATTATTGAACTATTTGGAATCCTGCGTCAGTGTCGTCGAGAGTTGGCGTGCTTTATACCTTATTTTGGCAATGAAAGTTCTTATTGTTTCTTTTCCAACCAGGAAAATTATATTTCTTATAAAAATGATCAATACCACCATAAGCTTTAGAGTCATTCTTAATTTTACCGTAATATAACCATAAAAAGTCATAACCTCAATAAACTATGGTCATTGTTAATGATATCAATCATCACGATCATTATAACAACAGAATTATCTGAAGATGCATACATGATATTTTGTACTTATAACCGAACATCATAAACTGGGATAATGAATAGAAGAGATTACATACCAGGAATGAAGACAGGAAGAGAGAGAGAGAGAGAGAGAGAGAGAGAGAGAAGGGGGGGGGGTGGAGAAAGTCAGCTGATGTGACAATATCCAGAATACTCATGAGTATATGCATCATCTGCAAAGAATCAGTTTAGGAAAACAAAAATATGGTTGCAATTTCACAGCAATTTAATGCAGTGTTCTATGCACACGATCACACATAAACACACACACACACACACACACACACACACACACACATACGCACGCACACACACTTAAACCAAACCAACATGTGGCAGGACTCGAGGTGTAGTCATTTTTACATAATTACGTTTTGACGCAAAACAACATAAGACAAACACATTCTCCTCACACCATTGTCACAATTGAGTGAACGCACATACCTTGGCTTGTTTTTTCCATGTAGTCATAAACGTCTGCTGTTAGGTCTAATGCTACAGCACTGTTTGATTGATTTGATTTGTCTTTTTTTTTTCTTCTCTCTCCGAACGTTACACTCTGCATTGTTTTCTGTGTATGGTATTTCGAGCGAGGTTCTTGAAAGATAACAGAACATGTGCCCAAGAAAGGGCGCTGCCAAGCATGCAAGTCCGTTGCCTTTATTGCAGCTTGTACTGTTCCTATGGATGAGCTCATGTGGAATGAAGTTGTATTTTTTGCCGATACAGTGAGCAATTATGCAAATGCAATTGGAAGCTAGTACATTGGAGTCAACTCGGCAGCAATAACGCGTCGATTTCTCGAGATAGGGGAAAAAACAGGTTGGCATGATGAAAGAAGAGAGAGAGAAAAAAAAATGGCGGAAATATTTGTGTCAAGCATACTTGACGGAAACGTCGTGTGTTTATTCGCTGGGGTTCTGCCGTGTACTGCTGGCTGTGAAGCAAAGAGCCACATGGCGTGTTATTGAGATTATCCTGTCACGAAAACATGTACCTCTCAGCATGCTCCTGACATAGTCCTCCTTTTTGGGGGTTGCGATGCACGAATGAAAGCTAGATTTGTGAATTGAGCTTGACTTCCCTTCCATAATGGTTGAGCGGTCGCCGCTTCATAGGCATTGCACAGCGCGGACCGCTGATCGAGTTACAGGGTTATCTAACGTCGATATGGAATGTGGAACGTAAACAGCGCTTGTGCTTGTGTCGGCTTTCTCGCTCGGTCAACAGCGAGTTTAAATCAACAGAAATTCTGAACATTTTCCGTTCTATAGTTGATAGTCTGTATGTTTCAAATTGAATTAAACGGAATACTGGATCATAAAATAATCTACACAAACATTGTGCCTCATTGAATTCAAACATCCCAATAACTGTACTTAATATAGCCCCAATATCACACAGCTATCATAAATACACCAAAAACGTACCCCCTATATGGGGGTCTGTGAAATATTCTGTTTTTGGTGCATGTTTAAGTTGTTGTTTTGTCATCTACACTTTGACCCGCTCACAACAGTTGAGTAGGCCTACTATCCCGACACTTTTCAAGATTTCTTACAGTTAGTTGGGTGAGCTCAATTTTGGGGCAAAATGTCTATGTTCAGGGGCGGATCCAGGAATTCTGTTTGCGCCCCCCTTTGGATCCGCCACTGATGTTGTTCAACCCTTATGACTACAAAATCGATTCAGTTTATCAAGAGAATCGACATCAGATAATGGTTACCAACTTGTAACAGCACGTTGTATGAACACAAGAGGGAGCCATTGTGTTGTGGTTGAGTGAGCACACTGTTAAGATGGAACAAGAAGACAGTGCTGATTACGTGATGTTAATGTTTTAAGGGGCTCAAAAGATGAATGAAAAAAAAAAAAAAAAAAAAACAGCACTTAACATTCACCAGAAACGGAATGTTTCAATCACACCTAAAAATGACTGATGTAACTTTTGAAAAGAAAATACTCGGAGAATTCAACATATCTTCATATTTCTAGCAAATTGAGAGGAGCAATTGACTTTACCTCTTTCAGAAAGTAGGGAGAACAATATTGGCGTCTCAGTAACAAGTGGAGGGAATGTGTGAATTTCATGATATATGACATTTTGAGGAATTTTCTCTATACTTTCGTTATCTTGTTGTACATATTATGTGACATCACAAACTACAAGTCATCTCAATCAGCAATAGCTGCACAAAAACTTGTAAAAATTCGTAAATTTGGAACGAATTGTCCAGTTTTCCTCAAACTTTCAGTGGTGTGTTCTACTAATATTACTGCATTCACTCAATTCACACATTTTATTGGGTGAACTTGTCCTAAAATGTGTATTTATCCATGCATGACTCAACAGATCACCTTCATTTTTATTCATAAGTTAGTCAGTAAGTGTAGAAAATTAATACCCCTGCCAAGCTATTTTGCAATAAACCTATTTGCTCAAAATGTACACTACCTTTTGGGGGTGCAGGGGTTTTACCTTTTTGTGTGTATATTTGGAGAATTTACAGAATGTGCATACCGCCTAACAATTGTTTGACAAATAACCATCTATTCAGACATGATAAGAGAGCAAGATTACAATGTTCACATCAGTAAGATGTTTTAATATCTAACAATTATTGAAACAGATGTTACCAAAAATCTTATCTTTGTCATTTTTTATTCCATCGTTTATAATTGTCTTCAGATTGGTAGGTCCTTAGTCATTATGACAATGCGATGACAATAACAATCATAAACCTTCAAGATATATTATGGTTCAAAAGCATATTGTTTTCATGATTAGCATTTTCATCATCATTTTTGAGGACTTACAACACACACCCACACACATACATACCTAAACACACATACACATACACACACACACACACACACACACACACACACACACACACACATACACAAAATGTAGAGATAAAAATCTCCTTATGTAAGTGTGATGTAGTGTGGACAGTGGAGGTATTGACAAACAAGTGAAAATTGACCTGGGCCCTGTTTTATGAAGAGTTGAAATTGATTATAATAGTTGATTTCAACTGTAAGTCTGTGGCAGCCAGTGTGGTAAGGAAATTTAAAATCGATTTTATCTTTTATAAAACGGGGCCCTGATGACACAAGAGGACAATTATGGGCTCTAAGTATTTACAAATATATATATATATATATATATATATATATATATATATATATATATATATATATATATATATATATAATATTTCTGTCCCACTTCCTTATTTCCAACCGTAGATATATACAGTATGTCCCAAAAAAATTACAATTAAATTTTCGAATTGAATACACCCAAAATGATTAAACTGTCTAAATGCTACTTCGGGGTCTTAAAATATAAAATATTAGCTCTATTTTGCCGAAAACTCCATTCAATTTGGTTAAGCGGTCACAGAGAAATGTGACAAGTTGTAAAACATGTCATGAGTCTGATTCTTCCAAGTTCAGCACTTCGATGCTTTTGTGTGTGAATACAATAGACAGAACTTGGAGGGAAGAGATTCTTGACATCCTTTACAAAATTCCTAATTTCTCTTTGACCATCGAAGCAAATCGAATGGGGCTTTCTGTAAGATGTGGGCAATGAGTTATAGTTTCATACCCTGAATTTGTATGTGGATTGATTCCCTATTTTTAAAGATATCATTGCGGAGGTTCCCGTTGTAATTTTCTTTGGGACATACGGTATACTAAGATAACTTTATGTTTCCAACACATTCACAGTGCGTTTCTGTGAGGGATGTAGATACAGGCTGCAAATAAGGATTTTCCAACGTCAAAAGGAGATTTTCCTGCATTTCACCCTTGAAATCAGCAAGCAGACATAATTTTGCGTGATGTAATTAACGCATTTTGACAAGTCGTGACAGATCAGGCAGAGAACGCATGTTGGAGGTCGTAACAAACAACCTCTTTACTCTGTTGTCTTACTCTTGTCTTCTTCATAATAATTTTCACCACTCTTGCAGAAACTCATGGTGTTAGTACATCACATAGAATTCAGCACATATCCAATGTACAAAAGAGTTGCATGTGACTTGAGAGAATTGTTCAAAAAAGCATCAGCCATTGGATTGTGATGAATATAACAAAACATGTAGCAGAGATCAGATGCATCAAAGTCAAATGTCCTTGAGACTAAACTTTTTGTGATATCTTTCAGTGATGTTCCAAAGATTATGTAAATTTGATTGATGATACTCCCTGTGACATGTATTAGCAGTTCTACATTGCAGTACCCCATTTCATGCAGAGTTCAATTTTACATCATGTCCAAACTGGCTTTATCAAACAAATTAGAATCAGACAATAGAACGGGTAAGGTTTCATCATGACCAGACCATAAATTAACAAGTTCCGGAAGTTGTGGAATTTCAAAGTTTTCAATTGTTATGAGAGTGACACTATTAGCAACTGCATTACCATACCAATGAAATGAGGATATGACATCATGGCTCTGCTAATCTTCCTTTGACCTACACACAAAACCTTCTCTCAAGTTCTTTTATTGCTGACATGGAGTCAAAAGAGTGTATCCTTAACAACAAATGTTTGCATTGCAATAACCTGGCAAAGATTTTTTTTTCTTTTTTTCATGAAGTTGTTAAATAATGCACCAGAATCAATTTCATGCATAAACAAATCTGGGTGACATCATCACCTCTGCTGACTTCACATAATCAGGTCCCATTGTATTGCATATACATATCTTGGAAAACATGATGCCCATCAATGTTCACTCTCACAACACAACATACTATCATGTAGCATCCAGGTAATCACATGCATTGGATAAACACATGCACAGATGCACACAATCACACAAATACATAGGATAAACACACACACACATATACACCATATACACATACATGCAGACACACACAGCTACATGTAGGTTGCATAAAACTCATTTGATTTTCAAGGAAGCCACAATTCATGCTGAATTTATTCACACATTCAGCATACAGATATGCAAGACACATAGACACAGCCAGGAAATGCACTTTTTGGATGCATACACTTTCCTGACATTCAAGGAGGACAATCTTCCTCATAATTCTATTTTTCGTTCATATCTGCGGCAAATATGAGGCAAATTATTCATCACATAATATTCAAAAGTCCTGCCTCGCAAGTAAAGCGACTACATGTACAAAAAGTCTGAACATGTTCTATCTACTGACCAGTAATAGCAACCCTCAGTGACTGGTGACATTCCAAATTAAATGAAAATATTTTTGACAGAATTCTGTGTGATAAAAGCATAAAAAGGGTTATTAGTGAATATGAGAATTAAATATAGTAGAGCCTTGATTCAACAAGTTCAGACATGTGAGATACCTGATATAACAATGTTATTTTGCAGGTTCCATTCCTTTCATATTCTTTTGTTTTTATCCCTGATATAACAAAATACCAGACATAATGGCCTGAATTCACGAAGGTGGTTCAAATCTAGACCACGATTTATGCAAATTTCCTCTGGGTAAATATGATTGACAGACCGTGGACGGCAATAGACATCCAGCAACACATAATAATTGATAAGAGTATGTCAAAGGTACGCCTATTTCACCCTTAGTTTAGACCATGGTCTAAATTTAAACGATGGTTTAACTTTAAACCACCTTTGTGAATTCAGGCCATACAGGAAATTTCAGTGGTCTCAACTAAACAAGGTTTCCCTGTTTGAGTACTCCAGACATATTTATTACCAAGCCAAGTTGTCAGGCCACTCCATCTTTGCCTGAGTAGGTCAAGAAAAAAATTTTCACCCTGAGAGCAACTCCAAGCTGTTCATATATTTTGCTCTTGCGTCACTTTCCTGCCATGCTGCCCACTCCTCCAATGGCTAATCTAACGATGTCATGATCCAACAATACATAATTCTATATCATGTTTCTCAGCATAGCATAGCCTCTGTCCCAAGGAAAAAAAAAAATAAAAACTTACCCAAATTTACGTTGCTATCACTTTTAATAACCTTGGAAACTTTTCTTTGTGGAACTGTCTTACAATGAAAAAGTACCCAAGGCATTCAAGAAAGCCATTGATGCTCTAACTAACAAGGGTGTACAAATTTACACAATCTGGGCCCTGTTTTATGAAAAGTTATAACTGACTACTGTAAAGTGGATATTTTCGCGCGACTAATTTTTCGCACTTGGCCGGGCAAGGAGAGTTTCGCGTGTTTTTAATTCCGTGGAATCAAGACATCACGCAAAGGAACATATGGCAAGCAAAAATATCCGCGTGCTTTTATCTTCGCACTAGTTTCTGGCTGCGCGAAATGCGCGAAAATTCAACACCACGAAAATTTTCACTTTTACAGTACAGTACTCTCCGCATAATCGGGTAGGCTCGGGCAGAGTGTTTCTTACCCGATTAAGCGGAGTACCCGATTAACAGAAGAACACATATTATTCATAATTGACACACACAATGTGTATGTACATGCATTGTACACTGCACCAAACACCTTCACTGTATGCTTAACACGCGTGCTTGCACGGCACATTATACATACCTTACACTTGCTCAGTCACGAGCAATAATTTACACTCTTTTTATGAATAAATATGTCCTCAGAAAACTTTGTTGTTTGACTCTAGACTATTCGCTAACACGCAGGCGTTTTCCGAAATGAACACGTCTATTTGCGTGCACTATAGTCACGTAGAACGTCGGGTTACTTTTCGAGAAGTGACTGGGGAAAAGCAAAATTATGGAGGTGGTGCATGACCTGATTTTTGTTGCAAACTTCTCGTATTGTGAATGTTGTTGCGGAGCAAGGGAGGAGCGCAAGTGTGTTTAACTCCCGTCTGTCTATTCAATTGTGAGTGCCAGCTACGTGTGCAATGTTCGTTTACGTGTGGCAAGTCGGTACTGGTACATGTGCTTTCATGTTAAATCACTCCCCAAATGATCGGTCTTCTTTGCAAATTAAGCAGAGAATGCGATTAGCCGAGGAAAATTAGACATTCATGATTTCTTAAAGTGTTATATCTGCGATAAAATGTGGGTAGAAATTAGACTACAAGAAATTATTTACCCATTTATGCGGAGAGGCAACCCGATTATCAGGTAATTTTAATGTGCATTGGAACTGATTTTTACATTACTACCCAATTAAGCGGAGTACCCGTTTAAGCGATACCCGATTACGCGGAGAGTACTGTATATAGATGATTTCTATGGTAAGTCTATGGCAGCCTGTGAGGTGAGGAAATTTATAATAGATTACATCGTTGATAAAATGGGGCCCTGAGAGCAGAGAACTTCATACTATTATTGTGCAAAATGTGTAAGAAGTACTGTATTTCTGCAAATTTGTTATGCATGCTTTAGTAAGTATTGGGAATTGATTAGGAATGAAGAAATCACACTGACTAAAGAAAGACAATACCCTGTACAAATTACAAAGTACTTGTATCTTCCCTTTTTTCTTTTCACATTTAAAACAAGAAAAGTGTTGAATTTGGAGTTTGACTCTTTGATACATTTTTTAATGCTTTGGACATCTATCAGCAGCCTTGAAGAAATAAATGTGTCAAGTTTCTCACATATTATACACAGGAGCAATATATTCATTGTTGGTATAGTTGTATATATGCAAACAACTTGATATCACTTAAAATTGCATTGAGCCTTCTCCCATCCTGGTGCATTCTTCTCACAGATATTCCTGCCACTTGCTCTATTTGGCATTCAAGTAAAAGACCACATACTTTCATCAGGCAAGTTGTCATTCATTTTACTTGGTACTCTCAAAATAAATTTCACTTGTCCAAACAAAAGCAATCAAGTAAATGCTTCATTTGACTTTTACGAATGATTTCACAAAATATAACTGTTCATGTATCAGACCAAAAGCATGTCATGGTGAAGACAGAAGAGAGTCAAATATCAAAAGCCGCAGCCACACTGACAAAACTTTTGACTCAGACTAGGAAGATTTCCTGAACCTCTGCATATCTTATCAAAGTTTTTGCAGTTTGAACACACGCAGCTAAAACTTCATCAAGTCTGTCATGTGATCAGTCCACTCCCTGTTTGTGGGGGCTCATATGCTGTCAGGCGGCATGAGCATTCTTCTTTGTTGTACATGTGCACTAGTGACCCAAACCTTGAGAACTTATCAAGATTGGACGAGCAAACCTCATATAGTGTTCTCAAAGTTAGATTTTGAGAAGTTTTGCCATAGTGACTGTGGCTAAAGATTATTTCTCAATCAAATTCTTTAATTGCATCAGTTCTTTTTGGAAAGCCTGTTACAGAAACCAATAAATCCCCCTCCCCCCCCCAAAAAAAAATAGAACACACAAAACTAAAAACAAATCCAAATGACAGCCTTCCTTTCAGGAGATGCAGCATCAAACACTATGGGCCGATGCATTATTCAATATCCTTTAGTCATTACGGGAAGCTCTCTCAAGCCTGCAAGGCCATTGATATAAAAAGACCATTTGCAAGCGCAACAAATGATGCTCACAAACCACCACACTTGTTCTTCATATCAAATCCTGAGTTGAACCCTAAGAGGGGGGAGGCATTGTTGATCAGCTCTCTAAACACTCATCATGTCAGTCTGGTTGCCTGGCAACAGCTCTCCTGAGTGGAGGACCTGGTGGAGCCACGTTACCATCACACTGGGGATGACGTGTAGTGTCTTCACTTTGCGTTCGCCTTTTCTGCGGCCATTTCCTCTTCGATCACCCGCCGCGTTTCTGCGACGTCCTCCATGAATGTCCTCATCTCCTCCTCTTCCAGTCGTGGCACAACCTTGATGCCGATGGAGCGGGCTGAACCAACGGTCAGCTTGCAGATGTTCTCCAGCTGCTTCCCCTCCAAGCTCTCATCATGGCTCTTGATCTTGGCTATCTCGTAGATGTGTTTCAGGGACAGCATGCCAAATTCCTGTTTGCCTGTCAAAACAGACCAAGAATTAGTATGCTCACTTTATACACACTACTGCTCTCCTCCCATAGTGATCCATGTGCTTCTTATGCATCAACTGGCCTCATGTACCGGTACTTATAATAAGCAAAATGGCAATTACTAGTCTTGAACTAAAATGACTAAATTGCACACTGTGATTGATTTGACCTTATGATTGACTTGATTTTCAAATGCATATCTTGGAAACTAGTTCATTCATTATACTGTACTCTTCATCTATAGATTTTTACTTTTTTTTAAACACGCTGATTTTTTTTGATAAATTATGCCACAAAAACATTCTCTTGATTATGATTCATACAAGAGAATAGGATGTCAGAGACACCTTTGCCTGAATTGGCACCTGCAAAAAAAGCATTCTCTACAACAAAAAAAAAACCAAAACAACACCAAAATCACCAAACACATTGACAGCAAATTTCAGAAGATCAGTCTCTTTTTCTCTCTCAAAGCTGTATATTTCTGTATTTGAGCAGACTAAATAATTCAACCAGTTCCATTTAATCTTTCTCCAATATATAATTTGCAGTAAATTTCAGTGTTGCCCATTTATAGACAACAAGATGCTAATTGCGGCAACAAAATTATCTCAGGGCATGACACAACTACTGCAAAAGTGGAAATTTGAGCACAAGTAATTTTTTTTTTCCCCACTGGGCTGGCTAAGATGAATTTTGTATGTTTGTAATTCTGTGGAATCAAAATATGAAGTAGTAGAACATAGGGCAAGAAAAAAAATTGCATCCTTCTATTTTCATGCAAATTGTGTAAAATGAGCGAGAAAATATTCATTTTTACAGTAGCAAGATGCTAATGTTGAGGGGGAGGGGGTTAAGGGGAGTAAGGTACCTGGAGAATGTGCTCCTTTCTTCATACCAGCAGCCTGCTTTAGGAAGTAGGATATTGGTGGTGATGAGAATTTGATTGAATAGGTTCTGTCCGGCTGTGAAACAATAAAAACACAAACTCACTTGAACATGGTTGCAAAGACAAAACTGATGTTCATGTTGATTTTTTGGGTCTTTCCTTTACCACTCTGAGTAATAATGTGATACAACAAAACGCCAAAAATTGCTACAGTGATGTGGTCTGGGACAACTGCAAGCATTTATCTCTCTTTGCCTGACTAGTCTATGTTGCAAATCTGCAGTTTGCAGGCAGAATACTGTAATGTAATGGAGTGCTACATGAAATGAACATGAAATTCCCATGGTGACACAATAATTTTTTTTTTCTTAACTGTAGCAACAAAAAAAAGAAAAAAGAAGCTGCTGAAAACTGCTTATCCAATAGTGGCGAGCCAATGGAGTAAATTGTTTGTTTGTTTTTTTGCCTCTGACGATGATTCTGCTAGGATCAAAAACTCAGGCTCCTTTTGACTTCTGTTTTTTTTTTTTTAACTGATAGAACAGAGTGTCATTTACACTTGGAAAAATGGCAAAGGAATGTGATATTTACATATGAAATCATCGTTTGGTAGATATCATATATTCTATGTCCTCCTTTTATACAACTGTATAATACTTTATGCAGACTTTTGGAAAGGAAGAAAGTGGAAATACTCACATTGATGTATATCTTGGATGGCAAAGGAATCCCTTCCTTTATGTGTTTTGTTTTCTCATTGAAATCCTTGCAAAACTGTCCTATGGCAACACCCCTCTGAAAGAAAACGAAATGAATCAGAAAATGGAACTTTCATTTGAGTAGACTACAAAAATACGGCAAACTGACTACCATTTCACTGACACAACAAAGGATTCATTAAGGAATTTTCACTGGCACCTCCACTGTGATCATTTTGTCAAGAAAGATGTTGATTTTAATTTACAAATGATAGTGGCAGTTAGACTCCAAGCAAGCATTTCCTCTTGTGAAATATGTACACGATTGTGTATGACTGGGTTGGGCTCAGTTTTATCTGTTGATGATTTTGAAAATCAGAATAACTATCAGTAAAGCAGCAAAACTAAAGGGATGTCTCATGTCATTAAAAAAAATTAATGCCTCCGGCATCCTTTGGGCGGAGGTATAAAGAAGTGAAAAGAAAAGGTTTGTATTAAAAGATAAATACACAAATTCTTGTGTAGATCATAGGATGCAGAGTAAGCAACTCCTGGGTGGCTACACCAAGCGGGGGTTTGGATAGATGAAAGAAATGGATTTGCACCAGACATTTTCTTCATCTCTTCTGTTTAAGCATTTACCTTTGATTATTTTGGAGGGCAACCTAATTTTTTTTTCCCCAAGAGGGTCCCTGAAATCTTTTTTTTTTAAGATATGAAATTAGTGTGTGAGTGGTGTGGGGTATGTAGAGAGCCCAGATACCCCTTCATTTACCTCATACCACTTTAAGAGCAATGAGACAACATTACATCAACAGAAACACTGCTCATCTGGTTGTTTGTTGTCTTCTTTACATTACTCGTTAGCTGTGTATTAAGATTAATGAAGGACATACATGTACATCAGGTAGCATGCATTGTGTGAGGTGAGAGATAGAGGAGCCATTTAGGCCCACTTCAAACTGATTTTCTCACCTGTCCAAGGACTGGTCCTAGTGGAGGGCCAGGAGCTGCCTGCCCTGCCCTGATGTAGGTCCTAATAACATTCCCCTGAGTCGCTTTCTTTGTCAGATCTTTAGCAGCTTTGGCAGTCTTTGTCGTCCGAGACATTCTCTTGGCTGGTCTTCTACTTCCCGGCTCAGTGAAGCAAATCTCTCCAGATTCTGTATCATTGGAAGCAGAGGTTGGTTAAAATATGATCACTCCAGATTTTGTATACTAAGTCCCTCCTTTACGAGACCATTCTACATTATTTGCATGGATTTCTAGACTCACTTGACTTTGGCTGCCATCCGCTATTTGGGAAAGGCTGGTAAATGCTTTTTTTTTTTTTTTTTCCAAAACTGCTCTCTACTTTGCTCCATTCATTCTTTAGTTTTAGCTGGACACCCTGGATAAATGGCACAGACCAGGTAAGGTCCAGAATGATGATGAGGCGATCATTTTTACAAAATGGCAATCTCAAATTTTCTTTTATACTTGCCCCCTTCAAAACAACTGTATATGGCAACATTAAATGCGGTCAGCAGCCCCATACGCATAGCGTAATGGGGCTGCGCACTGTAGCATTCAGGATCATGACAAGCTAGTATCGCGGATAAATATCAACTTAAAATCGAAAAATTTCTTCAGTTTGAAGACTTACCAGAGAAGTTGAAGTATTGACAACAGGGTTCGTGCAACATTTGGTTCTGTCAATAGTCCCTTTCTGTTCAAATTGATGACTTAATGTGACTCCGTCAAGAGAAACCTGGGAAAGCTACACTAAATTGACGGCCAGCGCATGCGCACAGACATCTTATGGACCAGTCAATGGATTAGAAATTTGTGCGCATGTGCTGGCCGTCAATTCAGTGTGGCTCTCCCAGGTTTCTCTCGACTGAGTCACATTAAGTCATCGATTCGAACAGAAAGGTACTATTGACAGAACCAAACGTTGCACGAACCCTGTTGTCAATACTTCAACTTTACTGGTAAAGTCTTCAAATTGAATAAATTTTTCGATTTAAAGTTGATATTTGGGCGCGATACTACCTAGTCACGATCCTGAATGCTACAGTCCGCAGCCCCATTACGCTATGCGTATGGGGCTGCTGGTCGCAGTTATTTTCTTGTTATCTATTAATGTTAGACGAGTTTATAAAATGGTTTCAAGAATGTAGCCAATTGGAAGCGCTGAAATGAGTCACGTGTGCGTGCATTATTTTCATACTATCCTGCACGGCCGTGCAAAAAAACGTAAAGTCACTGACGTCACAATGTGATACACTAGCAGTGCACACTCAATCAGTTGTTACAAGTGCGTCGCGCGCTACTATACACGCTGTCAATCCTGTAAACAACTTCTAGTTCGGGCCGCGTGCCAGGCGGCCTTTCTTGTATGTGCATAACATGTGGCGTATACCGCATACATCACGTATACTCTAATCTATAGGGGCCTACGTACAGTACTTATATGTGCGGGATTTCCGAGTGCGACGTGCGTAAATGTTTGGGACGAACATCTTCGGACATCTCGATTCGGACATCTTGACTTTTGAGTGAGTGCTACATGTAGCTGACTGGTATTGACCCACAAAAAGGTAACGTTACATGAAAAATGCTGTTAGTTTTCGACCCACTTTATAAATCAAATAATACACAGGTTTGAGTTCGTGACGTTAGTGGAGATGCAGCTCACTCTCGGGTATTTACAATGTAACCTTAGTGCAACATGCACTCGGCTTCGCCTCGTGCATGTTTCACAATTGTAAATACCCTCGAGTGCGCTACATCTCCACTAACGCACTCTCACCTGTACTAGCAAACGCAACAAATCATTGCTGCAACGCGCAACCCTAAACTCCGGGATTGTCTGCCTTAATAAAAGGAAGCTTATCATATCATGACAATTTACTTCAAAAAATTAATCGGATGTACTGACTGGGTGAGACTCATAGTAGATCTACTCACTTTTAGTGTGTAAACTAACTGTCTAATGCACTCAGCAGTGCCCTGATGATGTCGGGCAGGAGCGAGTCGTCGCCTGTTTGTATGCGATGCTAGCTATGCACTCCCGTCCGGTCGTCGGGGAGTACAGTACGAGTAGTTTCGGCGGTTCTGCACTGTCACTGATACACACCGACCTTGTTGAGTAAAAATGTGCTGTGAATGAGCACGCAGTTGGAGTCATGCACAGTAGTTCGTGTTACCCAATCAAATTTAACCAAAAATTGTCTACTAATATTCCTATTGAAAATAAAGAAATCTAAATCAATTGAAGATGAATATTTTGATATAACTGAATGTATTTAGAACTTACTGAAAAGAACAAAATTATGAACATGCAAAGAATAAACTATTAAATGTACCTCATTTGATCATTACCTGCCTTTCAAAGTTCAGGAAGGCCACAGCCTGTACGGCGTGTGTAACGTTTGTGTGACGTGTGTGTGTGTGTGTTTATGTGTGGAGCGAGCAGACTGACAACACTGCAGATTACATGTGGCAGCTTCGTACACTGCATAAAATATGTCGATCGCGATCCGGAGCTAGGTAGATGGGAATCAGTCACATTTTAATGCCAAAATGGACGTTACCGTAACAGAGATCAGAAAATTGAAGGTTGCTGTACTTAGAACAAGGCTTGCTGAACTTGGTCTTCCCACTAACGGTA
Source organism: Diadema antillarum (assembly GCF_040938485.1). Lineage (NCBI taxonomy): Eukaryota > Metazoa > Echinodermata > Echinoidea > Diadematoida > Diadematidae > Diadema > Diadema antillarum. The sequence goes on along the minus strand of NW_027271590.1, from coordinate 42,105 downwards.
AGGAGTATCGTGTTAAGGGTCTTGAGATTTGGAAGTGTAACTGGTTAGAAGGTCTAGATCGATTGTCATGGATGGCCATTAATAGCTTTAGTGCAGTGCACGCGTTTGGGATTTGTAATAGTCCCATATATAGCAGTTAGTGTAGTACAGGGTTGACGCGACGTCCGAGTCGCGTCCGCGCCCGTAAATCTATGGGCATGGATCAGGGATCCGTTTCATAAAATATGTTAGGATGGCAACTCTTGCTGGAATGGCAACTTCCCATAGCAACATCCAATCAGGAAGCTGGATTCTTGTCGTTGTCATGACAATTGCCATTCCAGCCAGAGTTGCTATCATAGCAACTTTTTTATGAAACGGGGCCCAGATTTAAGATTTCTGGAGAATCTAAATTTACTACACACAATACTAGGTCTAGTCCTTGCTTGTGTAGTTTACATGGCATTATCGTGAAATAGTCCACCTGGAGTCTATCTTGAGAATCTCCTGCCTGGAAGTGAAACCCCTAGCAAACGTACATTGTACGTAAACGGGATCGGGAGACTCCGTCTCCAGTCCAAGTTGATGTGCGTGAAGTTCCTTGTGCAAATATGTGGCCGGTTTCCAGGGACCAGGGCCCGCTTAAAGGGGATGGCTAGTAACTGATCAGTGGGAATTAATGGGAATGCTGGAGGATGATTGTTCCAATCCTTGTGGGATTCATTTAAGAGTACATTATGTATCTATTGTTGCGTGAAAATTATTTTCTTCAGAATGGTCTCATATCAGTCCGGGAAACCCGCTCATGAGGACCGCTCCCCCGTACGAGGACTGCCCCGCCTCATGAGGACTGCCCGCACGCCTCATGAGGCCCCCGGGGGAATGCCTCAAGAGGACCCCTATTCACTTCTTATTCATCTCACATCTGACGTATAAATTGTCACAACTTCGCACGGTGATTGTTTGTTACACACACATGTCCACTATCAGTGATGAAAAGAAGAAAAAATCCTGTCTGTTTTTTTCTTCAAAAATCGAGTTTTATTCAACTGATGCAGAGCGCCCATCAAAACATGGGCGCCAGTGTGTTCGCACAATGCAAGACTGCCGCACCTAGCGGCCTGATCCGACTAAATATTTTCGGTGCTTTTTTCTGCTTCTCTCACCTCTTCACGTATGAATCAGCCTCGTGAAGCTGAAGTCTGACATCTTTTTACACAAATTCGTAACGAGAAAAATAAAATCAGTACTAACCTGATCTTGTGCATATATTCCAAATTAATTCCACACTGATAGAGTAGGTGGATACTCCAGTTTCTTAGCAAGCTAATCACTTTGTAAGTATGATGGGGTCACTTTCTTCGTCGATTTCGCCGTCCGCTAAACTTTGGGCGCTTTTTCTGGAATCCCGCGACGAGACGTCACATCACATCACGCATCCCCATTAGCACATACAGACAGCGCGCAAGCTGTGAGATTTTCAGAGCGAACTTGCGCACGCACCGAAGGATACTGCATCCCCCGGTGCGTGCGCAAGCTCGCTCTGATAATCTCTCAGCTTGCGCGCTGTCTACGTCTGATGTGCTGGATGTGTGATTTGATGTGACGTTGCACCGCGGGATGATTCCAGGAAACCGCCAAAACTGGCCAAAGGTTAGCGGACGGCGCGGAATTGACGAAGGAAGTGAACTCGTCATACCTACAAAGTGATTAGTTTGCTAAGAAACTGGAGTACCCACCTACTCTATCAGTGTGGAATAGTAATTTGGAATAATGTGCACAAGATCAGGTTAGTACTGATTTAATTTTTTTCGTTACAAATTTGTGTAAAAAGATGTCAGACTTCAGCTTCACGAGGCTGATTCGCGCGCGGAGAGGTGAGAGCCGCAGAAAAAAGTACTGAAAATATTTAGTCGGATCAGGCCGCTAGGTGCGGCAGTCTTGCACTGTGCGAACACGCTGGCGCCCGTGTTTTGATGGGCGCTCTGCATTGGTTGATTAAAACTCGATTTTTGAAGAAAAAAACAGACAGGATTTTTTCTTCTTTTCATCACGGATAGTGGACATGTGTGTGTAACAAAAAATCACCGTGCAAAGTTGCGACAATTTATACGTCAGATGTGAGATGAATAAGAAGTGAATAGGGGTCCTCTTGAGGCATTCCCCCGAGGCGTGCGGGCAGTCCTCATGAGGCGGGGCAGTCCTCGTACGGGGGAGTGGTCCTCATGAGCGGGTTTCCCGGACTGATATTCAAGTAACGTTACACAGCCCTGAACCTGTCGCTGTACACAAGTGTAAGTCGCGACAGGGCTATACGGTGTGGACACTACGTAATCTCAGGAATCCGGGGCGCGGACTCGATTTTTAATTTACTGCACCATATTTGTTACTCAGACTACATACGGTGAAAACTTTAATTATCTATTTACTAGCTAGCGTCGGAGTCTTTGGCTATTGATATCGAGATAACTATTTCAAAACTTACCAAAATGACAGATTTTTAAATCCTGTACGCCGCAGAAATCATAGAAATGATTTGAAATGTCGGCGTAGCACTGGGCAAAGAGGGTGCTGTCGACTGTGCGGGCGTACAAACTCTAGCAGCGCAAGTTTCATCGTTCAAAGCTGAGAAAGGTTAATTTTGAATGGCCCAGTGATGATCACAGCATTCCGGGTTAAGATCGGACTTTTTGCTCAGTGTATGTTGCGTGAGGGCTCTCTATGGACTGAAATACCATGCTCATAGTCCAAGCATCTCAATTCACATGAGTAATTCGTAAAATTTGTGATAAGAATGTAGAAATTTTCAACAGTTTTGTTGTTGTGTGTTCGTGTTCGAGAGGATTTAGTAGATATGTGTATGGGGTTTAGTAAGTATGTGTGTATCACCCACCGTACAGCCCTGTCGACTTACACTTGTGTACAGCGACAGGGCTGTGTATACAGTGAAACCCCGTTATAACGAGGTCCGTGGGACTGGCGACATTGCCTCGTTATAACCGGTACCTCGTTATAACCGTACGCATAAAAAAACCGAAGAAAAACATAAGCATGAAGTCATATAACCATCAATGAAACTCACGAACATCCTTTGTCTTGTTATTACACAAGTATAGATCATTATTATTGAGAGAATAGAGGGAAATTATTTGTGAATTAGACGAAATGATAAAGAACGAAATCAGATTGTATAAAATGCATTTGTTAAGTTTTCTAAACACAGGCGCAGATAGCTAGAGTAACATACATGCGTCGTTTACCGTAACTTGCGAGGTATTTTACGCTGTTTGTGCCCAGCGGGAATGCGATGATTAGGCCCTATATTTTCATGAATCATTTCGGCTCTAATCTTTTGCAGTGTATAATTGTTGCGCACAAAGGGATTAAAAATGCGTTCTTTAATTTCTTCCGAAAGTCTCTTCGCCTTTTGTACATCCGTTCTTGAAAAATATGCGACAGGATTGAATTTGGAAGGTTGTGATCCTTTTTACACAAATCTGTACCTCGTAGACCATTCTGAAATACAGAAAAGTCTTCATTATGAAATGCAGTGATAAAATTGTGATGATGAACAAACCCAGATCTATTCAAATTGTTAAATGCGTTTGTTTCTTTTTCTGAACACCAATTAAGTAGCTTAACACGCGTTATTCAACTATTTTTACGCTACTGTCAACCGGCGAGATCGCGATGATTTCAGAGTAACATACGTACGTCGTTTATACCGTAACTTGCAAGGTATTTTACGCGGTTGGTGCCCAGCGGGAATGCAATGATTTCATGAATCATTTTGCCTGTAATCTTTTACATTGTACTACTATTATCGTTGCGCCCGAAGGGATTAAATATGCGTTCTTTAGCGAATAAAGAATAAGCGAAACTGTATACATACTATTACATAGTACATCGCACTACGAGAGCGCGGTACTCCATGTACTCCACGCTGTGCGAGAGATTGAACGCATACACAATACGTTGCGATCAAACCGTGGTGATACCGCAAATTCTGGCACGGGTGGCATGCAAAGTATCGCGTAAATGCTCAAGTTATCTCAGAAATGGCTGCCATCATGGCTGTAGGTGTACACGCCGTACAGGTTCAATGCTTTCGGTTCAATGATTCAATGGGCATAACGATTCGACTTTGATCAGAATAGTAGAAGACTGCTATGAATATTGATGAGTGCATGAAGAAGTAAAATGAAATGTATTCTGCTCTAGAGAAATATCACATTTGAAATATCACCTTTTTCACTTGATGAATATAAAAATGATGGTTATTCAAAAGCTTTAGAATACAAGTTTAGGTGCATGTACATGTGCCATTTTGAAGCTACAAATCGTCCTCTGTCAGAATCCATAATGTTTAGGCATCAGTGGAGGGAACACCGCTATTTGTACAAACAAACCAATTTCGCAGCATTTGTCACCCCAGTTTCCTTGTCACAAAAACGATGCGATTTTTGTGTCTGGTATTGGGTATTGATATCATATTTGCTTTGGGGCACTGTCACAGTGCCCCCAAGCAAATACGACATCAATACCAGAAAGTGTCCAGTTCGCATAGATACTGTATATCACCATTGATTACGTGAATGAATGTACTAGTGTACAAAATTATGCAAAACAAGTGCATGTGAAGAAAGTGTAGGTTCCACAAGTTAGGCGCTACCTACGTACAAATGGTACCATACAAATATCCTAGATGACATCCTGAAACATGAAAAATCTCATAAGGATAATCTTGTAAACCCTTTGAAGACGAGTCCTGAGTATACTCGGGCAAGTGTCTATGGGAAATGTGTATTGTAGCAAAATCAGTATTATGTCTTTTGAGGGTAAGATGTACATTGTATTGGCTGAGCAAACTGTACACTGTACCCTCTTCTGAAGTACATGTAAGGCTAATTGTACAAGTGTGAGGGGCCAAGATATGAGAAGTATAGAAGGTCTAGATTATCTAGATCTAGTAGTAGTCCATGGGCCAAGACCCGAAAAATGGGTTGTTGGTACCATCTGAGGTGGCACAACCTTTTTGGTGTCAGTTTGTTTGTCGGGCATAGATATGCTTATCAAGCTATGATAGCATTTCCAAATGAGTAGCTTAGTCATAATAAATGAATTTTTAACCAATTTGGTACATTTTTTACATCCCTATACTTCTGAATCGAAACTAAACCGCTATACAAAGAAGAGCACTGCCTTCTGTATGCCCACAGGTGTTCTGTTGTAAACGCGGTGCGCTTAGTCTTTATTCAAGGCAGCGAAGGGAATATCCAAAGGGTGATGATGTCCACAGCTGTCACGCGGTGCGCTTAGTCTTTATCTAGACCAATGTGCCGTTATCATATCTAAAGTTCCTCATAAAAGGGATCTTGTATCTATACTGTTTTTATACTACCCTATCAACAAATACATCAGTTTTAAACAAAAATCACTCTGTTCATTTACAATATCATTCATTATAATGTATCGTAGTGTACCGGTACATTGTTTTTGCATTATCTTATATTGTTGGAGGGAAATAAAGCGACATTGGCGTGGTATCAGCGTTTTCACCGTAGCGTTTTCGCCGGAAAATGATAAATAATTGAAATATACGGTAAAATTCACGAAGAATTGCTTTTGTTGTTGTTGTTGTTTTTAGATAAAAGGACATACACTGTATCATACGCTTTGGATATTCCCTTCGCCGTCTAGAATAAAGACTAAGCGCTGTGGACATCATAACCTTTGGATATTCCCTTCGCTGCCGTGAATAAAGACTAAGCGCACCGCGTTTACAATAGAACACCTGTGAACATACCATAGAGCTGCATTTTACAGCCCTATGGAACATACAGAAGACAGTGCTCTTCTTTACTGTAGCGGTTAGTTTCGATTCAGAAGTATAGGGATATAACAACGAGACCAAATTGGTTAAAAATTCATTTACTATGACTAAGCTACTCATTTGGAAATGCTATCATAGCTTGATAAGCATATCTACGCCCGACAAACAAAATGACACCAAAAAGGTTTTGCCACCTCAGATGGTACCAATATCTGGCCTGGCCCATGGACTATAGGTGTCATGGTCATTTTAGCTTTAGTGCAGTGCACGCGTTTGGGATTTGTAATAGTCCCATATACAGCAGTTAGTGTAGTACAGGGTCGACACGACGTCTGTGTTGCGTCCGTAAATCCATCGATCGGATTTAAGATATTCATATCTGAATGACGCGCCTATATATTCATATCTGAATGACGCGCCTCAAATACAACAACAACAACAACAACAACAGGGACCAAGATATGAAGGTACGACAGTGTCAGTCATGCAGTGTGATTTACAAGAATATATGTTGTTACAATTACACCTTGACGTTGTGTTTAATGTCCAGATTGCAGTATTTTGGTTTACTATTTCTTTGTCATGCTCTTTTTTTTTCTTCTTTTTTTTTAAGGCTTGAAGGCAGACTTGGTAGACAGACTCTTCTCCTATCTTCAAGGACAGAGCCAAGGTAATCTTCATTTTTCTTTTTGTAGACATTGGTGTTTATTTTGGTCCCTGTATCTTGTTTATTTATCGGAATATTAGAACATGTAGAGAAAATGCAGGATAAACAAATGTATTGTCAAATTAATAATCATGTTTCAGTGGTATACACTGTAAACCTGTGTCAGCTGCAGAGCTGTCTTATTTAATTTTTGACAACGTAAATGACTATTGCACAGGGTACACATTAATGCAAGTTGCCTTCAGCTGAAGTTAACTTTATCTGAGGAGAATGAATTCACTCTGCCAGTTCCATGCCCATCAGGCATCTTTCGCTGTTTAATGATCACATTTGATATTGGTATTCTCATCTTGTCTAGCAGATCAACAAGAGGAGCAGTATGCTGAACCACCTGGTATGTTGTCAGGACAGAGTATGGGGGAATTTCCACCACCCATGCCGCCACCTCCAATGCAGTCACCTCCCATGCAGCCTCCTCCCATGCAGCCTCCATCACTGCACTCGCCCTCGATGCAGCCCCTTCCAGTAGAGTTTACCACAGAACGCAATGAGCCTCCACCTTTTCCACCCCCGTCCCAGCAGATTCCAACATTGGCTCCAATGCACCCATTGCCATCTCACATGCCCCTTTCACAGATGCCTCCAACACAAATGCCCACACAGATGTCCCCACAGATGTCCCCATCACACATACCCCAGGCACAGATGAGCCCATCGCAGTTAATCCCACCACAAATGGCTTCATCACAGATGCCTCAGTTACAAATGGGCCCATCACCAATGGCGCAAGCACAGATGGCCCAATCTCACATGGTCCAGTCTCAAATGGCTCAATCGCGTATGGCCCAGTCACAACTGGACCCATCCCATATGGTCCAAACCCAGATGCCTCCACCACAGATGACTCAAGCACGGATGGCCCCATCTCAAATGGGCCAGTCACAAATGGCCCAGTCACAGATGGCCCCGTCACATATGGACCCATCACAAATGGTCCAATCACAGATGGACCCAATGCAAATGCCCCAATCACAGATACTTTCATCACAGATGCCTCCATCACAGATATCCCAATCACAGCCTTCACAGATGGACCCGTCACAGATGGTCCAAACACAACTTGCCCAATCACAGATGGTCCCACCACAGATATCCCAGTCACAGATAGACCCATCACAAATGGCCCAGCCACGAATGGAACCAGCACAGATGGCCCAGCCACGGATGGAACCACCACAGATTGTCCAGCCACAAATGGCCCAGTCTCCAATGCCTCCATCACAGGTGCCCCAAGCACATATGACTGAATCCCAGATTGCCCAATCACAGATCGCTGAATCACAGATTTCCCAGTCACAGATGCCCCCATCACAGATAGATCCACCACAGATGCCAATGCTAACCTCACTTCCCCCTCCTACCCCTCCGACTGTCATGTCCCCAAGCCAGTTAGATTTCTCGTCTCAACTCCCAGTGATTTCTGACATGGAATCTCAGCTGGATATCCAGGGGCAGACCTCAAGCGCTCCTCTACAGCCACCTCCTATACAGGCTCCACCACCTCCCCAGCCCCAGCAACCCTCTCACGTGGTTGTGATGCAAGGTGGTAGGCAACAACCACCTGCCATGCCAGTGCCTACTCAATCAGCACCACCACCTGAGGTACAGATGGGCTTCCAGCCACCGCCACCACCAGAACCATCAAGCATGCCACCCCAGATGCCATCCATGACTCCCGGGCAGCCACAAGTGATGCAAGCAGTTCCAGTGGCACCCGTCCCTCAGGTCAGTGTGCCATCTCCTGCCCTGCCAGTGGAAGCACCAATGCCTAGTCAGTCGCCACCACCAAAGCAGATGACCGAGGCAGAGATGATGGAGATCAGGCAGGTGCAGGAGCGCGAGAAGCAGGAGCGCATTGTGGCAGAAGCAGCCGAGGTGGAGCGCATTGCCAGGGAGCAGCAGGACTTGATTGAGCGGGAGAAGCAGAGGATACTGCAGCAGCAGCAGGAGCGGATCCGGCACCGACAGGAGCAGCAGCGCCTGGAGGATGAGAAGATGCAGAAGGCCATGCAGCAGCAGAAGATGCTGGAGGAGCAGCGAAAGCAGCAGCTGCTTGATGAGGAGACAAGACAAAAAGTTATGCAGCAGCAGGTGAGCTTCCAGTGTTGACATGACATGACATTTTACAAGTTAATACAATTATTCAGAGAGCAGCTCTGAATGTGGAAGATGTTGGTAAGGTGCAGGTAAACATATCTATCTTACACTTTATAGAAAGTCTAATAGGAGGTTATTAACGGAAAAGTATTTTGTACTGTACTGTCAGGTAATATGGAAATTGTTCTTTTGTTATGATATACGTATCTTTCTTATCACCTTTGTAGATATTTTATGCTGTGATTATCAAGATACTGTATGAGCTGAAATTTTCGTGGTGGTTTGATTTTCACGAATCACCTTTGAACCGCGAAAATAACAACATGCGAAAATAACAATGCGCGAATAACTAAGTTCAGTTAGACCCTCGCAACCGCGAAAATGTCCTCCAAGTAGCAATTCGCGAAAATATCTGTACGCGAAAATTTCAGCTCCTACAGTATATGACACTTTGGGTCACATTTCAGTCATGCCCTGTTAACGTTGAATGAACTTACAACAAACTTCAGGAGTGCCCTCTCGTGTGGAACTTGGGATATGCTGTGCATGAAATGTAGTATTAGTCTTGATAACCTTTTGTGCATTGAAGTATTCATTTCTTTTGTGTGTGTTTGCCACAGATACTTATTGAGCAGCAGCGTGTTGCAGAGACAGTCATGAAAGAGGCCGATTTGCTCAGGGAGCAACAGAGGGCGCTTGTCGTAAAGCAGGAGGAGGATGAGAAGATTCGAAAGCAGCAGGAAATGCTGAAGAGGGAAGCTGAACAACAGAGAGGGCCACAAACGAGTAAATACTGTTTCCTCATGTTACCTCCTTTACCCTCAGTGACACTTGGTAATCAGTCTAAAATTTCACAGTGTGCTAGTATACAAATATCGACTGCTACATAGGGAGATGGTAAAACTATTTGCACTGTGGTGATTTCTCAACAGTGCTATGTCCCGAGACGAAGTCGAGGGACTGGACATGGCACTGTTGAGAGATCACCGAGGGCAAATAGTTTTACCATGGCCCAAAAGAAAGCAGTTGATATTTGTTTAATATCCCTCTTGAGCATTTTACTAGAGTGATGACAAGGTTCCCTTTTGGAAATGTGTAGGCTTAACGTTAAATCGGTTAGGCCATGGCAGTGCGGCAGCAGTGCGTGAAGCGCGTAGCGAACGACACTGCTGCGCTGTGTATAGGCCACTGTGTATTAACAATTGTTGATTCCTACGCACAAGCTACACTACAGCGTGCAGAACTCCGAAAGATCGAGGAGGTCCAGGACTAGAAGTGGGCCTAAAGCGGCTTCGTTACCCAGATCATCTTCAAAATCGGTTTTAGTTTATTCCTAAACCGTACCTGATATGTTGTACTTCTGCTGCAATTTACGAAATTCCTCCGTTACTTGAAGCAGTCACTTTGTCAATTGAGCTGAACTGCATTGATCACACTACACACATACGCCATTGCACCACAGATTTCTGTAATGCCGTCGGCACCGCGCTAGCTAGCTAGCCACTGTCGCTGCTCTAGTATCGCTACTACGTGCACTGCGTACATTCTAATGTGAGAAATTTAGATATTGATCACCCGATCACGATTGCGTGCAGATCGTGGATTCCCAAAAGTGCTATATCACTCTAGCTAGTAAGTAATTGCACCGCATCCAGCTGCTCGTAGCTAGCTAGTAAAACTACACCATTTTCATGCTCTGTATAATCATATGGCAAGAAACTTTACATGAGGGATATGATATCAGATCAGTGAGATGTTGATGTACAGGAAGAGCAGTTATACTGAAATGTTATATATTGAAGATGTAGTGCACATTTACTTTTAAGATTCAGGTATGCACTATACAAGGGTACAATTGATACGTCCTTCATGACATTGGTGTAATGTGATCTCCCCCACAGTTATGAATGTCTCCCCACTATGTAAAATGTATGTTGCTTTCAAACCAGTAGGATACAATGGAGTTCGCTGTGGTTCGTTGTGTACCCTAGCCACAAATCACTCTTTGGAAGCTACAATCTTAGCAGAGAACATTCCTTGTGAAGATGAGTGTCTTTTGTCAGTGGTCATTTGAAACATTCATGTAGGCTAGAGGTAGACTTATTAGTGTGTTTGCTTCCTCTGAAGAAGATACACTGCTGTGCGATCACTGCCATAAGCTTTGACGTATCATTCATAAGACCGATCGGGGGGGGGGGGGGGGGGGGGTTGTTTCATAGAGCTGTTCGTAAAGTTATGAACGACTTAAGAACGACTAGTGATCAGTTCTGATATGCTCTACTTATCAGAATTTTAATGATTCAGCACAAGAACTGATCACCAGTCGTTCTTAAGTCGATCGTAACTTTACGAACAGCTTTATGAAACGAGGCCCTGAAATGAAATTTCATCATGGCTATGAAGTATACCAAAAATTCCTTTACTGGAAGAATGGTGGTTTTTTGACCCTGATAGTATAAGCCCCATATTTGTTTATCCCTTTACTATTCAGCTAACATTCATGTAACGGCCAAAGTTTAAAGGATGTGTGAGACTGTAATAACTTGATCTTTTCTTCAACAGGCATGGCTGCTTTGCTGCCAACACCGCCATCTGGGGGCCCTCCACCACCTCGCCACCTGTTGCAGTCCGACATTCAGGCACCGCCCCCACCCCGCCCACCATTTGAGAGGCCCACAGGTCCCAACCTCAGGGGCCCACCACCCAGGCCAGTGTTCCCTGATCGGGGTCCAGATGACCAGCCACGGATGCCCATTCGGGACAGCAGGGGGCCAGAGCCAAGACCACCAATGGGGAGGGGTCGCTTTGAGAGGATGCCTCCACCAATGATGGATAAAGGGCGCCCTCCCCCATTTATGGACAGCAGAGGTCCACCTCCAATGGAAGGTGAGCTGGCTGGCATGGCATTTCAGAAATGTGTGTATGTTTGTTCAACTGATGTAGAGTGTACCTGATAGGCAAAAATTAACCCGTTCCATACGGGAACCTGGTGGCCTGTGTATTAAGTTTATGGGGATTTCAGAATTCAGTATGGAACGGGTTAAAAGAGAGATGAAACAGATTTGTACATGCGTTATTGCAAGATTGCAAGATTACAACTGGAAGCAAACAAACATACTAACCCAAAAACAGCTTATTGCTGTCCTGTGTTTGTGTTTGTGCTTTTGCAGAAAAAGTGCAAGTATATGTGCATTTTTGAGTGTCAACTATATGATCGAGAATAGAGAGAACATTGTAACGTCTGACAGTAGTTTGTGAGGCATTTTGGAGCATTGCCAATTGCAAATATATTGTGAATGAATGCAATATTGTTATACACTTGACAGCTTGTGTGTGAAATCATGCCATGTTCCAACTTGTCACCATTCCTCTGTTTTCAGATGACGTGGATATGAAAGATATCAAGCTACCTCAGGCACTGGAGAAAGTCCTTGCTTTCAAGGACAAGCGAGCCCAGCAGATTGGTGCAGAGGAAGATGAAGGTATGAAGTGGATCCTTGAAAATACATAGCATTCATAAGATTAAGTTTACATTTAAGCTGCTAGCTATTGTCTTCTTGTGGCCATTCAAAGATTGTGTGATTACGCTTTTTGGTTGTGAGATTAAAAGTCGAGGCCACATGGTTGATCAAACTTTGAATTTTGTGCAATAAGATCAAAAAAGTTTGACTGAATTCATGCCCACTTGCTACAGACATAGGTTACAAAATGACAAGTGACATGCTTGACTTGGGGATAGATTTGTAGATGATAAATGGTGAAAAAGACACATGAAAAGTGTATTGCAGATTGCAGGGATGATTGGGGAGGCAAAAATTCAACAGCAATGTATTAGAAGTGATGTATGGCTTCATCTGACTCCTTTCTCTGGTCATTATTCAGGGCCAAATTCAGAAATAACCCCCGGCAAAATTGGGTGAACATTAACCAAAGCTCGGTTATAAAAGAGTAGTATGATTCCTAATGTCTCTAACACTTTTGATTGTACAGGCAGTAGCTGTTGAATGGCAAATTGTAATTACCATGTAAAAAAACCCCAAAACAACTGGCACCCATAACGGACATGTTCAGTTGTATGAGCACATCAAGTTATGTGGTTTGTGTCATGATTAAATAATGATGATACTAATGATGATAGTGTAGAACCTTCTGTAGAACTTCTTACAATGTTTCTCGTATTTCCCCGTCATTCATCACACTCCATGCTTTGAAGTCATCCATACGTTTTGTACTTTCAGGGGAAGCTGTGAAAGCGGACTTTTTCCCACCCCAGGGCGAGTACGACCTCCGTGACAGGGATGCGGACAATGAAGAGGAGGAGGAAGAGGATGATGAGGAGGAGAATGAAGAGGGACAGAGGGAGGATGCAAAGAAATCTCAAGCAAACAAGCAAAAGATGGTGAGAAAACTTGTTCTCAATGCTAATGGTATAATTTTACTGAAATTCTGCATTCTGTACTTAGTCTCATTATAAGGCCATCACTTCTATGATTGTTTTTTGTTTGTGTTTATAAAGAGGACATTGATTATAAATGTATGCATGCATACCTATTGATATACCATCCTCAATTTTGAAAAACCTATTGTTTTGCTTCTCCTTGCCTTGCTCCACTTGAAGAGCAAGAACCAACGAAGGAAGCTCAAGAAGAAGAAGAGGAAAGCGGCGAAGCGAGCAGAGCAAGAAAAGTTGGCTGAGGAGGAGGAGCAGAAGGAGAGGGAACTCAAGGAAGAACTGAAGGGCAAGAAGAATGAGGAGAAAGTGGAGGTGGAGTACGTGGCAGAGAAGGTGGAGATCAGCGATCCACAATTCAGACACTTCCAGAGGATATTCCAAGCATTTCAGGTTAGTATCAGCTATCCACATCTGTTCATGACACAACTGCTGTTGACATGTTTTTTTAGATTTAGTAATGCATACTGCCAGATGTGCTTCGAAGCGAAAACAAACAATTATTTACCATCCATGCAAGTCAGTTTCACATTATCATTGAACTGCAGTTGTCTACTGGGAAGTCTTTTGTTTGCATCAAGACTTTCAATATTTTATTGCATGATAGCAACAGGGCACAAGGTTTTAGTGGCTCTGTTTACTAACCCCCTTCTGCCAGCCATGTGTGAATGTCGAGTATCATTCGTCTCTATGAAATGATTTTTTAGTTTTTGCTATTGCGGATGAATTCACACATTTGATAGGGATGATCTGCGATGTATTAGTAAGATATATATTAAGCTGCCAAATCCAGAGCTGACTTCCTTTTTCCTTTTCTCTCTATGAAGCTGTCGGAACCGTTGAAGCCAGAGCCAAAGGACAAGGAGAAGGAGGAGGAGAAGAAGGCAGCTGAGAAGGAGAAGGAGAAGGAGAAGAAGGAGGATGCTTCCGACTCTGAAGACAGTGATATGGTAAGTCTGGTCCTCAGTCTTATGTTAGCATAGCCCTAGTCGAAGGTCATCCCACTGCAGTGACTGTGATTTCTGTAATTAAAAGGTGTATGTTATTATAGTGCTCCATGAGACTAGACAAGGCACAAGCGAGAGCTGAGACTGAGTGAGAGGGCCTTTGAATATCTGTCAGAATATCTTATCGTACATTTTTTTAACTACAGAAATTTGCTGGCAGCATTTAGTAGCAAAAATTACAACCAGTCAGCAGAGTGCTGTTTGAAAAAGCTCATGCATATATGTGTTTTACACTAAAGGCCAATAGGGGTATCAAATCATGACATTTTGGTAGAAGTTGATTAACTGAATTATTCACTTTCACCTAGTCATGCATGATAATTACAATCATAGATCTGAAAAGGCCCCCACACTGATGTGCACTTTGCTGGCACCCGTCAGTCTTAACAACAGCATAGGGGCCTTTGAAAAAGGTCAAAGATTAGGGTCATTTATTCAGTGTAGACCCAGAAGGGTGTGACAATTTGGTGAAGTAGAGAAAGAGACACTGTAGCTTTTTCATGGCAATCTTAAAAGGTCATTCTTACCAGCAAACCAGACTAATTTTGTAGTTCAGCCAACACACTGCAATATCATCAGTCGTTCATGGATTGGTTTTAAACAAGTTTGAAACAGTGCATTACATCATGATGACATAAAAAAAAATCTTACACCTGTTTGATGATTTCCACTTTAAAACTCACTTTAAAGTCTTGTAAATCCTATTTTTTCCCCTTGCCCCAGGATGATGATAATGATGGCAAGCCAAAGATATCCAAGAAGAAGCTTCGTAAGCTGAACCGTCTCAGCGTGGCCGAACTGAAGCAGCTGGTCATCAGGCCTGATGTGGTCGAGATGCATGACGTGACGGCCCGTGACCCAAAGCTCCTGGTGTACCTCAAGGTTTGTCATTACCATTAGTCTCCCCATCTAGTCCTGATTATGTTGTTCTTGCCCCTTGAATTTCATCCTTGTGTGGTATCACATTTTTTTGAAGAGTACTCAGTATGTGTGTGTGTGTGTGTTGTCTTTTTTTCCTCTTTTTTATCATTTTTTGTTCATCATGTACTGAGTACTTGTGTTAAATATAAGAACACTGCTTGAAGCAGCATTTTGGAGTTGATGGTTCATCAAATCTTGCATGGCAGACATGTATACAGTACATGCTCTTGCATTATTTTACTAGTTGTACTATGTAATCTTTCCTTGTTAGTGTATTTGATTTCTGCTATTTAGTTAATATACTCATTGATCATGAATTGAATTCTTTTCGTGCACAGCGTTTGCATGCCAAGAGAAAGATTTCAAACTGTTGCTATTGTACAAAGGCTAGTGAATGAGGGAAAAGAGCTTTGATGCTCAACTGTATCTACGTTGCAGGGGGCAAATTTTGCCATGAGGCTTTGAGATGCTTCAGCTCATACTTGGAAGAAGAGGACAAAAAAAACAAGTCTTTGATATCATTTTGTCATCCCCACTCAATAGAAAATGAAACTGAAACAGCCTGTTATCTCTTCCTTACGTATGATTTTCCTGTTGCAGGCCTACAGGAACACCGTACCTGTTCCGCGCCACTGGTGCTTCAAGCGCAAGTACCTGCAGGGTAAAAGGGGCATCATTAAACCACCATTTGAGCTGCCAGAGTTCATCCAGAGAACAGGCATCATGGAGATGAGACAGGCACTGCAAGAAAAGGTAACTGATTTTCTCAACTTTAAAGGCACATAGACCTGGTGGTTTAGTCGAATGCGTACGCGGGCGCATGGCGCAAGTTTCTTACAGAGACCTATGCTATCGACTCCTCTTTAACCCTTATACTTTGACCCATTTCCACGAATTCGAAGAAGTCCGATCCACTATAGTCAGTGGTCCGATCACAGCTCGGTTCATGATTTGGCTGATGATGACAGCTTTAGCAAACTTCTTCTGTGATGTCATACCAAGAAGCGTGCACCCTGGCATCACTACAGACTGCGTGACGCGCAGAAGACAACGAAGGTAATGTTACCTAGCAACACCTACGCACTTTACTCTTGATGAGCTCAACTTCGGCAATCTTCGTATCGATGCTAACGGTGATCGGCAGTATTATCCAACAGTGCCCCTGCAACCACTGGGTCTATGTGCCTTTAAATTTTCATACATCTAAAATCCACGTATAACATCAGGAGGTAACCCATGCAGCTGTTTTCCTCCTGTCCATGGGTATGAAAGAAAGCTCTATTAGCTAGCTAGTATGTTAAAGTTTTGAAGTGTTGATTAAATTCTTAGAGGAAGTTGCTGTGGATCAGTGGATCATGTGTAATTTTAATTCTTGCTGTGAAGATTTTGAAGAAAGTTAAGCCTTACCATTGTATAGGGTAGAACCATTTACTGAAAAAATACCATTTTGAATGTTAGTTGGTTTTTGTTATATTCTTTGCAAGTCTTTGGAAATTGAAGAGAATTATGAAACATTCCATATGCTGAAAGGGCAGTCAGCACTGTCCTAGGTATTATAAGATACCTTCGTACCACTGTGATATCTGATTGTATGTCTGTTTGGCTTGACAGGAGGAGCAGCAGACCATGAAGACTAAGATGCGGCAGAAGGTTCGACCCAAGATGGGCAAGATTGACATTGACTACCAGAAGCTCCACGATGCCTTTTTCAGGTGAGGATTATACAGTTTTCACTGCTGATGCTACCTGCTGAGTTTGCTGTAATACTGTTTCTATGCTGGAATATTGAACTTGGCATCCTTTGTTGCAATGTTTCTGATCGCACTCGTATATTTGTGTGAAATGTTCTCAGTTTATCCCTACCGTTGAGAGGATTACAATAACATGCCCCACATCTTCTTTTTTTTTTTCTATTTTTTTCTGCATTGCAGTAAGCAGAAAAAAAAAATTGCTATGTGTTCTTGGACTTTACAAAATGAGAAATACTAACCCTTCTGTAATTTTATAGCAACAAGAGTAGTGGATAAACAGATGCAGTAGATAAGATATCCATGAATATCAGTGGTATGCACATGAAATTTAAGTTGTAAAAATAAGTGTACTTTGGGAAATGAATGACTTTGAACAACAGAATCATTAAGTTCTTGCTTTCATGAGAACTCTGCCTGATTATTCCAAGGATCTCATTATGCATCTTTTTAGATTATAATGCCAATAAACATTACAGCATGACTTTGAAGTGCTATTCATGTTGATGCTGTTGATGATTTTCCTAGATTAGATTGTATACACATCTATTTTATGAATGCAGGCAATTCTATATAATCCGTATGAATTTTCTCAGTCAGTTTTTGAAAGCCAAGGGTAATATGGCAGAATTATCAGCTGCTGCCCCCACCCACTGACAGTGAAATGAGTTCTACCAGTGCCTAGATCATCCAGATGTATTGGTAGCAGTCTTCACACAAATGTTGTTGCCAGTGACTTCCTTTGTCTTTACATTCATGCATAGGAATTGTGAATTAAAAAAGTAATGACCACTGATCAAACATTTTCACTAGGTGGCAGACCAAGCCAAAGATGACCATCCACGGTGACCTGTACTATGAGGGCAAAGAGTTTGAGACCAAACTCAAAGAGAAGAAGCCAGGGGAGCTGACTGATGAGCTCAAGACAGCCCTGGGGATGCCCACTGGAGCGGTAAGATGTCATCCCTATAATGCTGAAACGGTAGACATGCAGGATGGTGTATTTTTGGGAACTTTGAGGAGTCAACTGATATTTATTAATCACAAAAATAGTGGCTACCGTAACACACATGCAATCTCAAAGATGAAAACTCGCAAACTTCTTGAATGCAGATTACATACCTATCTCATTCTGATGCCAGATTTGTTTGTTGTTTTTTTTTTGTCACAAAGTTAGCCTCATGAGAACTCATCTTACAAGCCCAGGGCCCCATTTCATAAAATGTTGATATGATAGCATCTCATGCTGGAATGGCAATTGTCATAGTAATGACAAGAATCCAGCTTCCTGATTGGCAGATGCCATTGGAAGTTGCCATTCCAGCGAGAGTTGCTATCCTAACATCTTTTATGAAATGGGGCCCTGATGTGCATTTTATACAAAAGTGACATATCGTCACTGGGGTGACAAGACCTTTTATCAAAAATTTTGGTGAAAATGACTTTTTTTGATTAATGGTCAAATAATGGGTTAAGTGATGTCCTGGCCAAATCCCAACTGTCTTACTCCAAAAATGAAGCCACTATGGCAAGTCAAAGGAAAGGCTATCCCATACACTATAGTGCTTTGGCCGCCATGTTTTTTGGCTCTCCTGAACATTTGACATTTTGAAGATACGAGGCCTTGTCGCCCCAGCGACGATATGCAGCTGTTGTCTCTAACAGTGCCAATGTCCTTCTTGTGGGAGGTACTTTTATGGAATTTCTTGGAAGTCATTCACTTACCTCAAAGTTTGAAGGGGAAGTGGTCATTGCTAGATGTGCTTGAACGATCCTCATCACATAAATGTGAATTACATACTTTAAAATCACCCATTATTTTGCCTCAGCTTTCATTCTCTTTCTTACAAGACTGTAACATACACCTGTTTGCTCCCACCAGAATGCTGACAAGTACCCTCCCCCCTGGCTGATTGCCATGCAGAGGTATGGCCCTCCTCCATCGTACCCACACCTCAAGATCCCAGGACTCAACTCGCCCATTCCAGAGGTAGGAACAATCTTTCCTATTTACTTGTGCGTTCAATACACAGTTATTTTTGAAATTTTAGGTGAAATTCTTTTATATATTCTTACCCGGTGTAAGACATATGCTGGAAATACAGTGTACAGATTAAGCGTGTTGGGAATTGGGAGGGTTTGTTTGAGTCGATTTAATACTTCCTTTTCAGAAGCCTTACAATGTACATGCTTCTCATGTGTAAGTACCTTGTACAGGTGACTCCAGTTACAACAAAATCCTTGGGACTGGCATTTTTTTGGTTTTGTTTCATTGAAATTTCATCATAGCTGAACCATTAGCATATACAGATTTATTACCTCTGCCAAGGGAGGAGGGTTATGTTTTCTTCGGCATTGGTTTGTTTGTTTGTCCGTGTGCAAAAGTGTGCTAGTAAGGCGAGGCGTGCCGCGCAACTGGAAGTTGATGACGTAACAGAAGGCTTCTATATTGGGCCACATTCAATACGTGTGCGTATGGATGGATGGAAGAGCAAGATCAGTGGTGGAAATGAGCTGCTTTGCAGAGGTCTGCGCTCTCAGAGTGCTTCTCTTGTTTATAATTATTTTTGGAACCTGAATTATTACTTCATCGTAACAAGAGTTTCGTTTTAATTGTGTTCGTTTTAAAAGGAGTGCACTGTATTAGCCTTTTTGCTGACTATGAGATGACAGATATGAACATCTCTACAGATTTGTGCACCTTACGCCTATTTATTCACCCCTTTTAGGTGACTTTTATTCATATGTCTTCCATTGAGTGGTGTATGCAAAATTGATGACAATATTGGAGTGTCTGACATGCCGCTTTGCAGATATTTATGATAGATGGCGATGGAGTTTATGGGCAAATCAGCTCTGTGTAAGATTCAATGGTTAATAGAGAAAACAGAAATACATTTGTAATTATGAGAAACAAGGAATTCCATAAAAGAAACTATGAATTATGAGTGTGTTACTGTAAAGTAGAAATATATCCATTCTTTCATAAAAGTAATCACCGCATACATCTACCACTGTCCAGGGTTGTTCCTTTGGATACCATGCTGGAGGATGGGGCAAGCCCCCAGTAGATCTGAACGGGAAACCACTGTATGGAAACGTTTTTGGAACAGCAACAGAGGATTTAAAGGTAAGACTTGACAGGCATTGTGCAAGATCTTTTGCCGGTATAGCTCAGGATTTTAAACTTTGTAAAATTGACTTTTATCTGATAATATGTGTTGTAAGTCTCATTAGTAATTCCCTGCTTTTAACCTGTAAGACTCTTGCCCAGCTTTCATAGCAGCTCTAAAAAGGTTTGTTCCTGTCAGTTCAGATATCCGTTGATTGAAGAGAGTATAATTTGAAAAGAAATCTGAAGTATTTACCTCATCTTTTCTCACCATCAACTACCCTTGCCTTAATGCTGCAATGACTATCCGGACTGTTCCAGTCATGTAAGATTTTCGCAAATTTTTCGTGGATGAAACAGAGTGTAATGCAGATGTTAAAAAAAAAAGGATGCTTCAATGCAGACATTATAAGAAGGCTGCTTTGATTAATGTATGTCACTTGCTGCCTGTCTCTCATTCAAGTTAAAAGTTTATTAGATAGAGTGGTGTTCAAATCACTGTGATATGTTCAATTCTGGTGATGTAATGAACAGCAGTTCTTCAATTTGTTTTTCTCTGACTCTCTCTGTCTCATCCAAGGCTGAGGAGGAGGAAGAAGTCGACAAGACGCAGTGGGGCGAGCTGGAGAGCGAGTCTGAAGAGTCATCTTCAGAGGAGGAGAGCGAGGAAGAGAGGGAGCCGGGAGAGATTGATGAGACGGGTCTCATCACACCGGCAGATGGGTAAGCCAATACCCCTCAAACCACCATAATGTTATCTGGGTTCTGTTGTGTCAATGTGACAGAAATTGTACAGTGTCTATGTTGAAGTTGTGTGTGTGTGTTGTGTGTGTGTTTGTATGTCTGCATTCTCTTTATTTTTTGTTGAATTGTTATGTCAATAGTGGTTAGTACTAGAGTCTACCCTGAAGAATGACAAAGTTGATACCATCATAAGAATCTGACTACTATATGATGATAAATTCTGTGATTGAATGACAAATCAAACAACATGAATTAACTGAAAATTCTTCCAAGACATATCCACTGAAATATGAGCACTTTGAACTATCTGCAGTTAACTTAGATAATATCTGTTCATTTGTCATGTCATGTGTTGGTTGATGGAAGAGAGTTCTTGGTGATTCATGTAACACCATCTGCACAGCACCCACTACACAAGGAAGCAAGTGAAACAAGTGAAACAAAAGAGTAAATTTTGATCACTATGAACATGCACTCTTGTCTTTTAGATACTGGGGGGGGGGGGGGGGGGGTGGGGGGGAGGGGGAGCGGGGATGGAGGGGTTTCTTTTGGGATTGGGACCAAGGTTGTTTTGATGAGAAGTGATGTGGTTATTACACTTTGACCAGGGGATGGCAAGATTTAGTTGTATTAACTTGTACTACCCATGCTCTTTCTGCAAACAGAGGTTTGATAACCCCCAGTGGTCTGACATCCATCCCTACCGGCATGGAGACACCAGACATGATCGAGCTTCGTAAGAAGAAGATTGAAGACGCCATGGAGCAAGGGACAGAGACGCCGCAGCTCTACACTGTCATTCCAGAGAAGAAGGCGGCTGTGGGTGCTGCTATGGTTGGCTCCGCCCACGTCTACGACCTCCCAGCGGTGAGCAGTGCTCCTCATTTGGTGTATTGCCTGGAAACGTTTTGATGATGTCACAGCATTGCGAGACAAATTTCATAGAATCATCAAGATAATGCATTGGAAGGTTTTAGACAAGAAAGGTGTTCACATACCGATATCTTGACAATGAGCTACAAATATTGCTCATGATATATAGATCCACAAAAGCTTTTGTTAAATTTGTACACTTATCCAGAGATTACATTAACCTGTTAAGGACAGGCTGATTTTGCTACAACACGCATTTCCCATTGACACTTGCCAGAGTATACTCAAGACTCGTCTTCATTGGGTTAGATATCAGAAAAAGCGTGTTGATTTTACTTAGTAGAATATTATACCATACTAGGTGTGGTACATGTGCAGTGTGATATGTCAAAATTACTGCCATATTATTCAGCATCTATGATCATTAATATGGTTCTCAAATAGTGACATGGCAATAACAGATATGAAATTTTCATTCTACGACAGCCCGGTGCTGCCAAAAACCAGCCAGGCACAGCGAGTGAAGGAGTGGCCATTGCTCTGGATCCCAGCGAACTGGAACTTGGAACAGAGGCCATGGCTGCAAAGTGAGTAGAGAGGCGTGTTTTAATCAGCAGTATACTGTGTGGCTGTCAAGTAGTGTAGTAATATTTCATATATTGTTGTTTTGATCATTATACAGTCCTGATGCGGATTATGATTATGATAATGATTCTTTAGAGGCATTCCAAACTCGATGAGGTAATATAAGATTTTATCACTCTGTCCCATCAGGTACGAGGAACAGGTGCGAGAGCAGCAGAGCCAACTGGAGAAAGAAGACTTCAGTGACATGGTTGCAGAACATGCTGCCAAGCAGAAGGTTAGATGATGATGATGGTGGTGGTGATGATGATGATGATGATGATGATGATGATGATAATGATTATGATGATGATAATGATAATAATGATAATGATAACTAGAAAAGCACTCTGAGAGCACAGACCTCCGCTAAGCAGCTACATTCCACCGATGATCTTGCTCTTCCCAAAGAGATTTTTAGCTCACCTGAGCCAAAGGCTCAAGTGAGCTATTGCGATCGCCCTTCGTCCGGCGTCCGTCGTGCGTCGTGCGTCGTGCGTCGTGCGTCGTGCGTCGTCCGTCGTCCGTCGTGCGTCGTCCGTCGTCCGTCGTGCGTCGTGCGTAAACTTTTTACATTTTCATCTTCTTCTTGAAAACCCCAAGACCGATTTTCATCAAACTTGGCAGGTAGCATCCCTAGGGGGTTAGGAACTCAATTTGTTAAAATGGGCACCATGACCCACCCAGGGGGCCCCCAGGGGGGCCCAAACCCCCCAAATTTAAGGAATCTTTAAAAATCTTCTTCTCTAGAACCAGAAGTGATAGAGCTAAGTTAATACTATGAGTTAGTTCATTGATGACTGTAGTTTCAAGTTTGTTCATGGCAGAATCAGGGATGCCCCCCTTGGGACCCAGGGGAGGGGGGTGGGGAGGGGTTCTAATGGGGCCTAAATTGTACATTTTCATCTTCTTCTTGAGAACCCCATGACCCATTTTCACCAAACTTGGCAGGTAGCATCCCTAGGGGGTTAGGAACTCAATTTGTTAAAATGGGCACCATGCCCCACCCAGGGGGCCCCCAGGGGACCCCCAGGGGGCCCAAATCCCCAAAATTAAGGAATCTTTAAAAATCTTCTTCTCTAGAACCAGAAGTGATGGAGCTAAGTTAATACTATGAGTTAGTACATTGATGACTGCAGTTTCAAGTTTGTTCATGGCAGAATCAGGGGTGCCCCCCTTGGGACCCAGGGGAGGGAGGTGAGGAGGGGTCCTAATGGGGCCTAAATTGTACATTTTTATCTTCTTTTTTAGAACCCCATGACCCATTTTCACCAAACTTGGCAGGTAGCATCCCTAAGGGGTTAGGATCTCAATTTGTTAAAATGGGCACCATGTCCCACCCAGGGGGCCCCCAGGGGGGCCCAAACCCCCCAAATGAAGGAATCGTTAAAAAATTTCTCTAGAATCAGAAGTTATACAGCTAAGATAATACTATGAGTGAGTACATTAATGACTGTAGTTTCGAGTTTGTTCATAGGAGATCCAGGGGTGCCCCTCTTGGGGGCAGGGGTGGGGGGGGGGGGGGTGGGGGGGTGGGGGTGGGGGGTTGGTTAGGAAGGTCCAAATGGGGGCCTGAATCGTACATTGTCATCTTCTTCCTGAAAACCTCATGATAGATTTTCGTCAAACTTGGCAGGTAGCATCCTTAGGGGGTCAGGATCTCAATTTATCAAAATGGGCACCATGCCCCACCCAGAGGGCCCCAGGGGGCCCCCAATCCCCCAAATTAAGGAATCTTTAAAAATTTGGGCCCTTATTGTACATTTTCATCTTCTACTTCAGAATGCCTGGTCAAATTTTGGTAGAGCTGTGAATAATTTAGATTAGTGACTGCGTGAAAGGTGAACTTGCGATACTCAGGTGAGCGCTAGACCCGCGGGTCTCTTGTTCTCCTCTCCACCACTGGGGAAAAGCTCTTTGGGCTCTTCCATAGAGATCAGTGATATCCACCCATAGGATACTAGTACATGCTGAAAAATCGCCCGACTCCCAATATAGAAGCCTTTGTTACGTCATAATCCCTCAGCTGCGTGGCGCGCCTTGCCCTAGCAGAAAGTGGAGCACGCACTTTAGTGAGCGCATGAAAACCTAAAAAATGCACAGCTTGAACTCCCAAGTTCATTGACCCTACCTGCCAAAACATAAAATATCCTTCATAAATTCCCAAAAAATTCTCGGATTACTACCAAAATTTAATCATCTGTTGTACCATTCTAAACCTTTCCTGTAAGTTTCATCCACATCCGTTAACTACTTATCGAGTTATTTTGCACATGGACAAACCAACGGTAACGAAAACATAACCTCCTCCCTTGGCGGAGGTAATAATGATAATAATATGTAGTAATTAGAGTGTGTATGATCAACCAATACTCTGGGTGCACAGAGATGGCCGTGAAAAGTGCATGTATAGAATTTTTTTGTTGATGATAAGTGATGCATAGTTTTTTGACCTGGAGTGATAATGTTTGCACTTGTGTTTGGGTGTTGTGTTCATCAAGTGTATGCTGTCAAGTGCGTTATCTTTGGCTCAAGGCTTACCATTATAGGTGCCCATATCTCACAATGTGGGTTTTTCTTTTTAATGAATAGCACATTTTTTAATGTCATTGATCAAATATTATTGAAAGAAGCCACCAAAAAATATTTGTTTTCCCGTGCTAGCATGATTTAATGTCAAAGGCTATTCACATTGTTGTATGGAGAGCTTGTTAAGACTATTTTCACATATATATGTCATCAATGTCAGTCTATCAGGAACCAGTGCACACTTTAGTAGAATGAATGCCTTGACCTCTTCAAGATCATTTACTGTGGACAAGGCTTGTAATGCCATAAGGTTCCTGTACTTTGTTGTGCTATTGCTATCAAAAGTACATACTCAAACTTTCTTTCTTTGGGATGTACTTACTCGTTACAGATTTAAGTACATGTACTTGTAAGGAAATTGGTGAAAATAAACTTATTTTTCTTTCCAGAAAATAGAAATGTAATGCAAATACTTCAACAAATATGTATTCAGAAGTGTCAGCCCAGTTGTACCTTGGATTAGACCTGTATGATTTCATTGATGGCTTTCTTGTAACTCTTAATGAAACAGAGAAAAATGATCCGTCAACTTTTGTCATGACCTCAGTGTTTTCCTGATTTGTCTTTTTTCAGAATAAGAGGAAAAAGCAGACACAAGATAGTGGGAGAGCGGCCAAGAAGTACAAGGAGTTCAAGTTCTGAGAAGTTTCGGCAGTCACAGCACTTGTGCATCAATTGCAGTGTTATTGGTGGATGAACGAGGCATGTTCATGACAGATCACAAATATTCAGTGATAAGGATGTTGTGATATTTGGAGCCTCAAGCATCTCTCCTGTAGTGCTCACAGAGGCTATTGGAACTGCTGTTGACTGATGGGGAAGCTTTACACAGAAGCTGCCGAGGGATGTACATAAAACTTGAATTCAAGATGTTTGTGGTCCTCAGTGGCTGTGATTTATGATAGTGCAGCAAGTGGATTTTAATTCTATTTAATATGATGGATGAATGAGGAATATGTCAAAATATTTTTGTAATGGGGTAGCGGGCAAACTGTGAGTCGTGAATTTAATTACCTTTGAGAGTGAGGCATGTCAGTACCAGCAGGGTAACATGCTTTCTGTAAAAGTGGACATTTTCATGTTGAGGAAATTTTTGCTCATATTGCACAACCAGGAGCTACTGCAAAAATTAAAAAATGCAAATTATTTTGCATGCCATATGTTTCAGTAATTAGTGTCCTGATTCTGTGGAATTAAAAACAAGCGAAATTCATCTTACCTGGCTGAGCGTGAAAAATTACTCATGCGAAAACATCCACTTTTACAGTAATATGCGTACCCTAGTAATTGCGATGCTAGGAACTCCTTATCCTAGGGTAGATGTTGATTCCAGTACAAGATCATAAATCCTGCAATCACAGTTCCTACAGATGATAGTATGTCAGATTTGGTATTTGTTCTTTCCTTTTTTTGCACATGAAAGTAAATCACAGCCTCATATCTAATTTGTAACAATTGTAAATATGTAGATATATTTGCAGTTAATGCATTTGGCCGTGTTATGTATATGAAAGGGGCGTCTTTAGTGCTTATCACTCCAAATTTTGTTGTATAAGGATGTCACCTGATGATCAGTAGCGAGCTTTTGAGTTCAAGATGGTAGGCAGAGGACAGGAGGGAGAGTATGAATCGATCTGTGCAGTGGTGAAACTGAACATCTCTCCGTCATGTTAATTTCAGGATTGTTCTTGTTGAAAATAACACTTGGTCTCTAAACAAGAGGGAATTGCTAGCTGCTGTACATTTAGGTACATCAAGTGCCCATGTGACAGTTTACACAATACAGTGGATGTAAGCGTCCCCATCCTCAGAACTCTAAGAAATCAGGACAGAGCAAGATGGTCATGGTGGGATAACTCTCCATCCTGTATGCCCCACAGTCCTGAATCAAAAGCTCTCTTATTCTTATATGTTACATTTGCCATCTGCTGTAAAAGTACAATGGTGTGTAAATTTATAATTGACTTTCCCCAATGACACATGATACCGATATGTCACTCTTTGCTGTAGTGAGCCCTGTTGTAAATATGATGGTGCAAGTACTTTCCCATGACCATGATAATGATCAGACGTAGAGTTACAGTCTGACTACATCCTAAAGTTATTGTTGCATGAAGCACACTTGGCCAAGACAGATATTGCTAGCGAATGTGACAGAACATTGCAAGACAAAAATTTCAGTGTGGCCTTATTTTTTGATAACAAATCTTCCTGCTTGGCCTCCTAGTGCCATAAACTGTTCCATGAATTCTGGATGGAGAAATAAGACTGATTTATTGCTGTGTGAATGCCGTAAAGGTAGTGCCCAGCATCATTTTTATTGCAGACTTATGGACCCACACACTCCCATACTGGCAGTTGTCAGCCCCAGTATAGCTAGCCTCTCACAACATTTGAGATTTACTGATGAATACTACACTTGCATGAGAGGTTACTGTGCTGTCTCATTCTTCAGGCAGTTAATATTGGAATGATACATCAATGAATAATGAAGGGTGGGACTGGGGCTGTAATGGGCTGTACAAATTAGCCAGACTTTCCCTCTTTGCCCATATCATACATTGTGGGTCAAATGCAATCTTTATCATTGTTACCTGATACTAAGGATGTGCTGTATGTACCTTGTGTAAGAGAAAGTACAGAATGTTCATCCCTTGTTTTTTTCTTTTCCATTCCAAATTAAAATAAATGAGAGCCCAAACTCGGCATAATCAGTGTGTGACACTTTTTGTGTTGTTCTTGTCGGATGCAGTGTATGAAATATGATACACATATGAAAGGCGTGTCATAATTGATGTCATGCCATAAGAGGTAGCATTTAGGCTGCAATTTAGTGGAGGAAAGATTTTGTGACAACAACCTAAACACTATTTATCTCTGTATTATAGGCAATATCTCAGCCGTCACTGGGTGAAAATCCGCCAAATTTTCACTAATTTGAGCAGTTTTTGTATTGTGCTTGAAACTGACTATACTGGAATTACCAAGGACACACTAATAACAAAACAAAAAGCAAGTAATATAGTATTACTTTTTAGTAAGTACTAATTATAATTAATAAGTATGGGAACTCTTGCTCTATGAAATGCTATACAAGTTGCAAAAGATTACTTTGAGGGATATCAATTATGACACATGGTATATTTAATATCAGTCTTGGTTCTGGAAATCTGTGAAGGCGCCGACAATGCAAGATTGCCTCTGTTGGATAAAATCCAGTCTGTCTGCCATCATTCTGGTACACTTAACATCTACATTATGGTGCTAAGATATGGTATTGGTCTTATTGCAATGTTGTTATACTAGGTGTTACACAAAAACAATTCCCACTTATGATGTAGTTCAAAAACAATATATCAAATAACACTGACATTGATCTGAAAAATAGCGGAATAGTGTACAATTTTGTTGGAGGTAATTTAAAAATGAAAGCATAAATCAGTTTTATTAAATTCAAGATTTATTTTTAAGTTAAGTTTCAGATTTTGCTCTATTTTCAAGCCTCTGTACAAAACTAATTTTGCACAGGGGTCAATTGGTGTGTATGGGAGTGTGTTGTTAACACCGAGACAATGGTCCTGAACAATGGCCGGGGTTGAATGCTGTATTACATATTCATGAGAAATTCCACTATCACTGCTAGTCTTTATTCAGCGTGAAATGGAGTGTATGCAAGCACATGAAAACATATGCTTATATATTTCATGTGCATGCATTTTACCCTTTTACCATGAATTCAGACTAGCAATGCCCAGGGCAATCCATCATGAATTATTAATAAAGCATTCAAATTTGACCAAAATCTGGAACTTAACTTCAAAATTAATCATGAATTTAACGATATTAATTAAAATCATCTTCAACTAAATTGTACACTATTCAGTTATTACTCATATCAATGACAGTGTTATCTGATGTATAGTTTTCAAACTATTAAAGGGGATGGCTAGTAACTGATCAGTGGGAATCAGTGGGAATGCTAGGGATGATTGTTCCAATCCTTGTGGGATTCATTTAAGAGTACATTATATATCTATTGTTGTGTGAAAATTATTTGCTTCAGAATGGCCTCATATTCAAGCAATGTGCAGTTTAATGTTTCCAGGTTAGCGTGCCTTGTCAGTGACGAGGCATTAATCTGCACATTACTTTAATATGAGACCGTTTTGAAGCAAATAATTTTCACACAACAGTAGATACAGTAAACCTCGCATGAGTCGAAGCTCTCGGGACTGACGAAAATGCGTCGACTTAAGTGAAATTCGACTCTCGCGAGAGTCGATTTTTTTTCGACTCACAGTTATGTACATGTATTATAGTACATTTGCAGGCTTATGTGTGTGTGTGTGTGTGTGTGCGTGCGTGCGTGCGTATGTGTGTTTGCATTCAAATTTGTCTGTTCTTGAAGATAATGCTCCTTTTTTATTCTAAATTGAACATGGAATTTGTATCAATACTAGTAGTTAAACGTAGTTCCGAGAATGTCTGCGCTGTAATGTGGCAATGTGCATGTGCTATGTCTATGGTGCAACATCTCTGTCAACCTACCTTGAGACAAACACTCTCCCAGGCCCATCCCACCTCCATTGAACAAAACTATTCAGCCAGCCAGGCACGCACAAACAAGCTCCGCCCACTTGGCCTGTCACTAAAATATTAAAGCAGCGATTGGTTGACCAAGAAGTTCTGGCTTGACATGGATAAAGTATGGATGTGCTGTGTGTATGGATAAAGTATATGGATCGATGTGCTGTGTGTATACATGTATACATGTGTATGTATTCGACATGCGTGCAGAGCGGTACGGTGAGTGTGCATGCTTACCTGCAGCAGGCCAGGGACGGGTTCTGCGACATGCCGATTTTTTTTTGTTCTCCTCTAAATGTAATGAGAATGCCAGACAAATCTTCTTCGGCTCAAGTGATGTAAACTACGTGTATTTTGTACAAAAGGGACTGAATGTTTTACTTCGACACAGCCGAAATTCGACTCTCGTACTTCGGCTTATCCAAATATTTCTTAAAGAAAATACATAGGGAAAAATCGGGACTTTTTATTTTGCTTCGAGTTAAGTGATTTTCGACTCACTCGACGTCGACTTATCCGAGGTTTACTGTATATATAATGTACTCTTAAATGAATCCCACAAGGATTGGAACAATCATCCCTCAGCATTCCCACTGATTCCCATTGATCGGTTACTAGCCATCCCCTTTAAGAATCAAAAGTGGGAAATGTTTTTTGTAACACCTAGTATCTGCCCAGTACAATAATAGTGCCAGGTCAAAGTTCAGATGATATGTATATAGAGGATACAAGTAGTATATTCCTAGTGGACAAAACAAACTACAGTAAACTTCACTAAGGTTGGCATACACTGGTTTGGAGAAAATCCATTGACTTGGATTCATGTAAGTCCACAAAAGTTGACATGTGCATTAAAGGGATGGTATGGTATTGGTGGAGATGAGGATTGGACTTGAACTTTTTGCAAGATACCAAGAAACCACTTCCTAAATAATACAGGGCAAACCATTTTAAGAGAAATTCAAAGTTTATTTGATGAATATCGGTTTTGAATGGCTGAAACATCCAATAACAAAGAAAAACAAAGTGATCCTAATAAAAGGTGGGTCCCACCTTTTATTAAGATTTTCATCAATTTTCATCAAACATTGAATCCCTCTTGGAATTGCATGCACTTTCATATTTCATACAAGGTTTCTCATTATCTCACCAAAAAATCTTAGAAACCTGAAGTTAGGCCTCAACCAAAACTATATGATCCCTTTAACATGGAG
Organism: Diadema antillarum; assembly: GCF_040938485.1. NCBI lineage: Eukaryota > Metazoa > Echinodermata > Echinoidea > Diadematoida > Diadematidae > Diadema > Diadema antillarum. The sequence continues at coordinate 11,600 of NW_027271590.1, read as the reverse complement.
TTAGCAGTGTTGTGAGTCACTTTCAGTTGTTGGTGAACATGTGATGGGTTGTTCGATGAAATATACTTGACTGCTGATGTTGTGACTTCCTGGAGTTAATTGATCTCGGAAATGTTCATCCTATCTAAGTATGAAAGTGAAAGGCACACTTAGCTTTAAGTCTCATATTGACAGACCTACTCTCGTCAGCAGTTGTTAAAATCCATCATTTTTCACTGTTGGTGGTAAAGAAAGATATGAAAAATGAGAGGAATTTATGTGAATATCCCAGTCCTTTTTGTCTGATGTTGGACTTTGAAGAATCTTCCACTATATACCAGGTAATGCTTTCCCAATACCATAATAAGCTGAACATGCAATTGAATCACTCCAACCATAAACTCTCGTCGGCAATTGTTAAAATCCATCACTTTTCACAGTTACTGATAAAGATAGATGTGAAGAATGAGAGGGGTCTATGCCAATATGCCAATCCTTCTAGTCTGATGTTGGCCTTGAGAAGAATTGTAATAACACCTGACCAAGCAGCATATGTCAAGGAGCATGACGTAGCAACACATATGCATTGGACACAATCACACATATACAGTCAACCTAGCCCAAGTCAAAATAAAGGGATCCAAAGAGACTGGAGAAAATCCTTCGACTTGTGTGAATTTTGACTTACATGATAAAATTAACGTGTTTGCATCCATCCATGATAGCATTTTTCTTTGACTTGGCCAGTATTTTGACTTGTGCAAGGAAGACTTGGGCAAGGTTGACCAACATGCGTCACGCTGCTTCATAGACATGAGTCAACACAACAGAGAATTTAATCACAGTACTTTGAAAAATATGTTGGCTTACTCGAAGCAATTAAACAAAGAAGTCCTTGGAACCAAGTAAGGCATTAATTGTAATATGTTTGTTTTTATTCTGTCTGTTACCAAAAACAATAACAAGAATAGGACTTTGCCCCAGTTTGGACCAAAGATAAGGTTTTGTCACATGAGGTACATTGTGTTATGTTTTCTGAGACCTCTCTATGGTGTTATTGCAATCAAATCAACGTAAATGTTTGGGGGGGGGGGGTTAAAGGGAACTATGATAACACTTTGCATATGAGGCATGATTCCAAAGAACCACTTGTGTTTCACTGCATCACAAGATATCCTAGTGGGTGTGGGAAATTAATGCAGTCTACTGTAACAGAAACCAAAATACTGTACAATCAAAATAAAAAATGATTTCCCTTCCTGCTTTGAATACATGTTACCAAATCAAGTCACTGCCTTCTAACCTCTTGCTAAACATTCTTTTCCAGATGAGGCTGAGTTTGTTGCTTGTGTGTGTACTCGAAGCATGACAGAATGATAGCAAGTTTCCGGAGTCACATGATGTTGTGTTGGTCACAGCTACTTTGTCCATACACCCAGTCAAGCTGCCAGTGAGAACTCGCATAATCAGATGGGACTAACATAATGGTTTCCTTGAATACTATCACTATCACGTAGACCCAGATTTCCATCCTGCCAGCAATCAGCCTGATGAGGATGAATTTGGCCAAGTATTGAAAGTGACCAAATCACATTTTTTGCAGTATCGCCTGCTGACAGTGCCTTTCACATTCAGCATGAACCTGAAATTGATTCATTTGATTTCAGAAAATATCACATAGAGGTGTCTGTGCTATGGTATGTCAAAGGTCATCTGGCACTGGGAGGATTGCTCCTTCCAGCTGACTTGACGTCTGACTTCCACGCTGGCAATTCTTTGTCCACCATGGCCCAGTATTTTACCTGTTAAATGACAAAGAAAATGAATGTAGCCTGAGTGAATAAACAATTACTCAATGCACTCCACATAAGTGTAAAGTTCACCATGTGGGAGTTTATAACTTCATGTAGAAAAGAGCCAGATTTGATGCTCTGCAAACAGCTATGTTTTGTCGTTATTGTCCATGGATTCCTGTTTTCATTATGTTCAAAAACAAAAACGTTCATCTAATCAACTTACATATTAGTGGAAATACAGGGTAATCTCATTTTAATGAGGTTGTCTTGCCCAGCTAATTTACCTCGTATCCCGACCCTCATATTTGTACACTTGGAACACATCCTTAAACATACATTGTATGAACATGTTCTGCTATGATAGGGTTACATACATAGTGCGGCACAGTATTGATGAACAGGAAATGCAACAGGAAAATGTTAAGAGGATTCTTGTGGGAAAAAAAAATTTATTCTTGAACTTCGAAGCAAGTTGTCAAATGCTTTAGATCTGACAATGTCACAGATAGGACCTGTAAATGACAAGCCGACATTATTCTTATCCTTTTTAATCCGTGATTTTACTGTAACAAGCATTTCCCATAGACACCTGCCCGCGTATACTTGGGACTAGTCTTCAACAATTTAAGCAAATTAGGGATCAGATATTATGGAGGGGGACAGCAATAATGCAGACAAGTATCGAGAGTGATAATTCAGCAGTAGTTCGCTGGTTTTGCCCATCATTTGGTGTAGGACCAACAATTTTCCTTGTTATATCTGCACAAATTTTCCTTTCATTTCTATGCTTTTTTTAAACTCAACATTTATCTTGCAATTTAAAGAAAAAAAAATCAAATTAAGGTGGGTTAACTCGTAAAGGTTAGTCGTGACCTGATGATTTACCTGATGATCTATCTGATTTATAGAAGATTTTCATTGTATCTGGCTCACTATCATGGGCTTCCTAGTAACAGTCTTCCTCTTGACCTTCATAAATCTACTTCATATTCTCTGCCAACAAAATCCCTCCAGAGAGTGCACAACACATCTGTCATATGCATAACAAATTAGATACTGGAGTACTATAGAGCATCCTAAAGATTGTCTTTGACTTATTCGAACATTAAAACACACACACACACACACACACACACACACACACAGATTTATCAGGCTGTGTTTATGCCTCTGTTGCATACAGTGTTATTTAAGGAAATTTAGAAGTTTTTGGTGTGTACCTCCACTCTAACATTAGTTGTTACTTTATCCCCCCCTCAAAAAAAAAAAAAAAAATAAGTTAACACAAGAGCAGTTTCATTTCAGAGCTAAACATGACCTCTACTCTTCTTCCCCCCCCCCCACAACAGCTCATTAGTAATGCACTAAAGCTCATAATTAAGAGGAAAAAATGAGAGGAAAAATGCACTTATGCATTTATACATGTATATTACTAAGAGCAATCTTTGATACTGCCTGTGTACCTTCAATGTGACCAGTTCACTTGGCTGTGGTCTCCCAAGGCTTTGCTGAATACCATCTTTGCACATATCGATCTCCTGGAAGACACAAAGAGAATCAAAGCATGGAAATATGTTTGTATCATCTCATTTCTCACTGTCTGTGGAAACTCATCCAAGCCTACCTTTCTGCAAAATATCATATCATGTCAAATGACACCACCCAAGGGCTGGTGACTCCATCTCATAAAGAAACTAACTCTCTGTATACAGCAACTACCAAATTTCAAGCCATAGCTGCAGATGTCATTAGATTTTAAGTTGTCAAGATGAGAAAAACCAAATAAGGCATAAGCAACTCTTTATCAAACTTGCACAGACTGATTACATCAAAACTTTAAAAAATACTGTAAAATGAGGAATGCTCGCATGCATTTTTATTTTGCAAATTTCACAAGAGCAAAGATTTGTGAAATTTAAAATGCACGCACAAGCTCTTGCCTACACTTCATGTATTGAATGCCAGAGGCAATTTGTAAAAATGTCATGCCACCAAAAAGGCCGTCGGCTCCAATTCACAAAAATCTCATGCCACAAAAATACAACTGTATCTTGCTTTACAGTACAGTGTATACTGTCAGTTACTGTAAAAGTGGAAATTTTCGTGGTGTTGAAATTTTCGCGCATTTCGCGCAAACAGAAACTAGCACGAAAATAAAAGCACGTGAATATTTCTGCTTGCCATATGTTCCTGTAGTTGATGTCTTGATACCGCGGAATTAAAAACACGCGAAACTCTTCTTATCCGGCCAAGCGCAAAAAATTAGTCACGCGAAAATATCCACTTTTACAGTATGTGAGTTTTGCAAAGAAGGGAGTGTTTTTCTATGATTTTGTCATATAACATGTGGTTTTCCAGGATTTCTGGTTATTAATCATCAAAGCTGTGCAGTTTCATGTAGTAATTTAAACAATTTTCACTTTACATTAATCTTCCTCGAAGGTACTCACATATATGTATGACACACGTCTGAAATGTGATATGAATGATATTGAAAGTTCGGTCTTCAATAGGAAACTTTTTATTTCAAATCTAAGGAGACACTTCCTGATACAACAATCACATGCACTGAGTAAACAAAACAATCCTGAGAGCACTGTATCTACCAGTACATATCAAACTTAGTAGTAGTAGCAGCTGCCAAAGTGTCTGTTGTAACCATTTGTCTATACAGTGGACTCCCGTTATAACGAAGTCCTCGGGACCAGCAGTTTTCTTTCGTTATATCAAAACTTCGTTACAACCGAATGAATAAACAATAAATATACATAGAGTTGTCAATGTTTCGGCCCTAAATTTTACTTCGTTGTAACCGGAATTTCATTATAACCTTGTTCATTATAATGGGAGTGCACTGTACAGAAATAAGTTTGATGTATCCCTGAATAAAAGAGACCACGCTATGGACATGTTTCACTGTCACTGCCTTGGTAATTGTAGTGGAGAGTTGACACTTTGTCCAGGTACATAGCTAAATGAGAAAGGGAAAAGAATCCACCTAGCAATACATAAATACCATCATACTTCCAAAAAAAAAATGTACTTTCAAAAACACTCAAGATTCAAAGTTGGGGAATATGCACACACTTACCTGCAGCAACTTCTTGTTTCTTTTCAGTGCATTATTTCTCTGGCTTGCCAGTGACGAGTTGAATAGTTCTCTGTCATCCAGGTTGTCGTATGATTTCCTTAAAAGTTGCTCTCTCCTTGACACACTGAAATGTAAACAGTCACACAGTTGTCATACATGTACATCAATCCAGCCTTAAATGTCACCATATTAAAAGCTGTAAATTAAAAAAGAAAAAGAAAAAAGTAGCCCACTGCAAACCTGCTTCAGACGAAGTATATGACAGTCATGATAGGAGTTTTGTTAGAATGGTGAACTAAAAATATTCAGCAAAGATCAGGGATCCATGTGAGTAAAAATCACTTATTGTTAGCACTGACACTCAGTGATAGGTTTGCCAACTTAAATTCCAAAATGACAAAGACGAATATACACAAGACCTACAGTTAATGCAGTTTTGTACTCTGTATGACATTAATTGGCATTTTCTAACTATCCAAATATACAGCCCAGGGTGCTACATAAGCACTTGCCCGATTGCCCGGGGCAAGTGAAAATCAAATTTGGGCAAGTGTTCTTGAACAATGAGAACAAATGCTGCCCGAATTGGGCAAGCAAAAAGTTTTGAAGCCTCCCTTTTTTCACTTATTCTTCCCAACAAACCGACAATGTCAACCATACAGAAGCCAAAGATAATGGCTGTTTAGTGATGCAACACACTTTATATCTCATTTCAGCAGCTTTCCAACACTTACGTGAAGAAGCCTGAATGCAATGCAATGGCAACACTTGATCAGATCAAGTTTGCGAATCAATGTGTTCTGTTTGTTCAAATGATTGTGTTTTATTAAGCCCTTGACTTACACATGATCTTATATACAGTATTATTTCCTTATATTTTGGACATTCTTTTCGGGCAAGTAAAATTAATATTCATGCAAGCGTTTCACAGCAAATTTGAAAATCTATTTGCCCGACTGGGCAACTGGTAAAATTAAGTTATGTAGCACCCTGCAGCCCAGTCGCTGTAACTTGCGACAGGACTGTACTGTCACTAGCACGAAGAGAGTTCAGCGATCGCATGCGATCACTTTGAATTTTGATACTTTAGATCATTTTTTTGTCACCTCAAACTCATCTAATGCCAATCTTCAATAATGAGACTTCATATCTATGCTATCAATATTGAAATGCACATTTTACAACTTACCGAAAATGATGATTATATGCAGCATAAGTGAATGGTACATCGTCTTTCACGCCAGGCCATTTTGAATATCGGGTGGTACGTTTATAGTCTCTTTGGTAGCAGCACGGTCGACAGTGCGACCTTTTGAAAGGTCATTCAGATTATGTGACCTCCAATATTCAAAATGGCCTGGCGTGAAAGACGATGTACCGTTCGCTTATATTGCATATAATCATCATGTTCAGTAAGTTGTAAAATGTGCATTTCAATATTGACAGCATAGATATGAAGTCTCATTATTGAAGATTCGCATTAGATGAGTTTGAGGTGACAAAAAAATGATCTAATTAAAGTATCAAAATTCAAAGCGATCGCATGCGATCGCTGAACTCTCTTCGTGTTAGTGGTCACGTCGGTACAGCCCAGTCGCTACTTACAGCGACTGGGCTGTGTATAGACTAGTTAGGCATTTTCATACTTTATCATATGCCACCACAGACCCTAATTTATAATTCTAACCCCGACAGATGACAGTAGGCCTGCCTAACCATACTAACTACAGTAATCGTGCAACTCAGCCAGAGTAGGCCTAAAGCCAAGGCTACCGACATGCGGAACGGTATGGTAAAACCAGAGATTTCCATGTGCATGAAGCTTTCACGAATTTCTTAAGGCAAGATTTGCAAAAGTAAAATGAATTTCTTGTCTAACGTGTTACACAATGCATTTGAATCAATAACAATGGCATGGCAATATGCCAATACTTTTGACTTTTGAATCTGTATTTTCGAGTTTGACTTTGATTCCATCAATTTTTCTTTTTAAAGCATTTACTATTTCCGTCCCATTTCTTTTGGATTGGAAATCTTGAGAATGTAAACACAGTTAGGTATCTACTTGCCGGCAAAAGAGCATGACACCTGTACATGGAAATGAACGAATGGGACCAAACCGAGGTTTTATGTACAAACGCTCATAAATCGGGTCGTCAGAATTTGGCCTACTATCCTTAGTTTAACTTACATTTCCTCGTGTCTCCTGTTCAGTTCGATCTCCCTTTCTAACCAGCCCGAGTCCATTTTCTTCAGGCTTGTTCGAGCGTGCGCGTCCTCGACCAAAACCAAACTAGACCTCTAAACTGTTGAAACCATCGAGGGATCGGATCAAATGGGCCATGGGGGGCCTGGGTGCATTTATAGCGTCGCCTGGATACATACAACACTGGTGCACACTGGTGCTCGTTGTCGTGTCAGCTGTGCATGCATGGGGGGGGGGGGGGGGGGGAAGCAGGAGGGAGAAAGTGGTAGGGGGAGAAGGAGGGGAGGAGTGAAAAAAAAACATATGTGAGGTGGAGATCCTGAAAGACACACAGACAGACAAATGGACAGATATATATGGGTAGACTGAGCAAAAGGGAGGAGAGCAGGGGCGGCCAGATCCAGGAATTCTGTAAAGAGGGAGCCCCTGTACAAAATTAAAGGAGGACACACGCACCCCTCCCTCATTTTTTTCTTTTTATTTGTTCTGTTTCACAAAAAATAAGGGGGGGGGGGGGTGGCGTGCGCCCGGTGTGGCCCTCCCTGGATCTGCCACCGGAGAGGAAACTACAAAATCACAAAGAGCATGCTCTACATACAGCAGAAGTTTACACAAGTCTAAAACTCAAGTATTTACAATCACATATTTATTAGTACAAGAGTAAGGTGTTATGATTTACACCAAAATTTATTAGTTTGCCCTCTGTGTAGCTGTTTTCACCATCTTCCATTGGATCCTACATTCACACAAAGATAACCTGAATCTTATGCCTCTACACCACAATCGGGCACAACCACAGAGTGGGTGGTGCTCTGTGGAAATCCCTACAGTTGTATCCACCAACCGATAGTCCAAGGGTGTGAAAGAGCCCTGGAAGTTCTGGCCTTTCCCCTGGTCCCTGGAAAGGCCAAAACTTCACCATTGTGATAGACAGAATATTGAAAAGGGTCCAATGGCCCAAGAGTCCCAGGGACTGAAGGTCCTATAGACTAAAGGTCTGATAAACTGGGCCATTTTATAAATCTCAGTAAGACTAAACTTATGTGATCTGCAGCAGACAACAAAACACACAGAGATGCACATTAGCACCAATTTTAAGAAACGTAGTGTAACATATCGAGGCGCTAAATTATGGAATAATTTATCAGATGATGTAAAGCAAAGTGTATCCTTTCTTATATTTAAACATAAGGTGGATAAATTATATACATAGTAATTGTTTGCATTGAACTGTAACACTGTGCATTAATCATTTCCTTTGTTTTTTTCAGTATCTTAATTCTCATTTTCTTTTTGTGGTATGCATGATTTTCTATGATTTGTTTTTGTGTGTCTGTTTGTTTGATTTTTTGTATTTTATTTTTGCTGTTTTTTTTTTGGTTACTTTTTAAGTTTCCTATACTATGCATAAAATGTTGTATTTTGTAATTGTATGATTTTTTACTTCACGGACTCACAGAAAAACAGCCAAATGGCTGAAGTGAGTGACCTGTGGTGAAATAAAATAAACTCAACTCAACTCAAACTCAACCCATGAATGAGGATTTTTTTTTTTTTTTTTGCCTCTGAATGTAAATACGTATTATGACAGATAAGGTACCCAATCGCGCACTTTACATCAAAATGACAATGCACAATATGTGTGTGTATCTGATGCATTGCAGAACCATAGGCATATAACGTGATCATTATCAATATCTTTTTTTTTTAACAATGTGCATTTTGTGTGGAAAAAAAAAATCATGAAAGGAATCCTTCCAGTGCAACATAGGGTACCTTTCAAGTGTAAATCAAAAAGTTTTCACAAATGAAAAAAAAAAAACATATGTTGTTTTTTGGTTGACATGGCAATGGGGAGGTTACACAACATTTAGTATCTTAGTATATTGACCGTAATTGTAAAAATTTAATTCTGGAGTCAAACTGATCACAATTTTTAAAGCGCCACACAGAACAGATTTGGGGGCTCTTTAAATGGGCAAACAGTTTTGCGCAAGGGGACATATTGTGCCTGATTTAACCCCCCCCCCCATTCTTCATCTCGGGGACTTTCAGATTTGTATTTTAACTGCTCGCAGGGAAAGCAATAAAAATTGCTGCCCCTTCACATTGGGGATAACAATTTAATGCAAACTATACTTACTTAATACACTGCAGTAAAAAGAACACAGATAAAGGTCAGTAGCTCAAAGTTATATCACCCATGGGCAAAAGGACCCTCCGCACAAGATTTCTGTATTCCCTGTCCATCATAGATGCACAGGGTGGATGATGACATTAAATCATCAATGACCTTCAGCATCTGTCATCACATTCAGTTTGTTCTTGTTTTTTACAGTTATTAAAATCAGTTTAATAGCCTCAAGTTCATGCTTGATGTTCTGTTTTTGTTTGTTTCTTTTTTCTTTTCTTATTTATTCATCTATTTATTTTTATTTTGGTGTAGGCCTATAAAACACAACCAGTTGGATTCACTGATGAATCACTTTTTGTCTCAATGCCTCTACAGTGTGCCTCTGGATTAAGCATACATATCAACCAGAGTGTTCACAAAGCAGGTATGAGGCTGTTTTTTTATTAAAAATCCATGAAGTCCTGGGATGATTTTGTCGCAAAAATTATTACCTTGTCCTCAATCAAATTGGCAACTTTGAATTTTACTTCATATCCTATACTGGAGAAAGGTTTGATGGCATTGGTAACATTCATGAAATTAGTACAATTCACTCCAAAAAAAATAGAAAAAAAATACCACTTTAAAATAAATCATTGACTTTGATCATTCAAAAGGAGTTGTCAATTAATGCTCAGTTCTGAATTTAGGTTTTACAGATGCTGATGCCAAAACGAATGATAAAGAATGACTGAAATTAGGGTCTATGAATGAGAGGTTTTTATTTTCCCTAATAAAATACAACTGTATTATGAAATCTGTGAAGGCTTCCATGGCAGCAGAATGTTGGGTGGTAGAAGGCTTAAGGGTGCACCACATATTCTTTCTTGGGTATGTAAGTGGCCCTAAACAGTGCACTAAATATTCTTTCTTGGGTATGTATGGGACCCTTTTCAAGGCCACATACATACCCAAGAAAAAATACATGGTGCACTCTTGAGTCTTCAACCACCCAAATACAGTTGTACTTGCTCATGTTAACAATAAAAGATGCAGCATCAAACCAGAGAATATAAGAGTCCATGGTCTTGATGGGTTAAACGAAAAGAAGTGATACTTACCTTGTCACCTCTGAAAATCTTGCCATACCTGGCAATAGCAACCTTCAGCTACGTCAACCTCAAGTTCATTTGTGAGTTTTTGGAAGTCTCTATTCTCCCATAGTTAACATACACCAGTTCTCCCTGAAGGTGAGAAGAAATCAATATGGCTGGCTGGTACACCTTGGATTTCTTCATTGACATTTCATGACATCAGAAAATGAAACCTATAAAATACCAAAATACTAATGAAACACTATCTCCCTCTCCCCTCATCCATTGGGACTGTAAGGAAAGCCTATACATTCAAACTTATACCAGCAGTCATGCTATCATGAATGCAGCATGCAACATTGTCAAAATAATAAAGTTGACATCCACAACAAGAAAAATTCTATAAGAGTATTAGTTCACATCTAATCACATCAAGGGTCACCCGCACACAAACACACACACAGACACAGATGCACATTCACATTTTCTATAGTCTTCCAATGAAACAATAACACAGACAATAAACATCTACTCTCATGTTGCTTGATTGCAAACATATATTATATGCAAAGAAAGAATAGTCTCTAAATAAACGAGAAAAACAAAGATGATAATAACACAATTACAGCTAACATTTCACATCATGTTCCACCTGATCAAATGAACCGATTTCATAGTTTAAAGCAGCACACTCATTTCCCCTCCAGCTTTAATGATAGAAACATATACACAAACATACAAAGACATACATACACATGCACATCCACACATACAGACAGTGAAAACTGAATGAAGCCGAATTCTCATAAATGGTTAAATCTAAGCAACATTTACAATACCAACCAGGCAGATTTTACTTTTCATATGAAGCCAATAACAGCAAAATTATAAATCAATGCACCATAAAAGAAAAAGAGAGAGAGAGAAAAACAAAAATAAAAATAAGGAGGAATTGTATTTGTATCACACAAAAAAAATTTGACTCTTCATTCAACTGACCTCTACAGTTCCATTAGCAGCATAGGCATTGAAGGGTGAACAGTCTTATTGTTGAGGTCACCTCTTTCCAGTGGAGCTTCCTCTCTTGCAGACCGGAAATACTCAGACCCATTGCCGTTCAGGACGTATACCTGCAATCGTTTTTGTCACACTGAGAGTTTTTCAGTATCTGCCTTCTTCCATCAGTCCCCAAGCAGAAGGCTTTCCTAGGGGAAAATTGGATTTTCATCCATGGCTGCATACACCACCATCCAAAGGCTCAATCATGCATGGTTAAAAGATGATTTGAAGTCCAACATATCAGTGCTGGTAGTTTTGTACA